>NW_009605462.1:0-46988 GCF_000690535.1 Cariama cristata | reverse complement strand
GCCCAGCGCCAGCGGAGCAGGCCGCACAGCCCACTGCCCGTTAGCGAGGCCCGGGACAGCTCCCTAGTAAGAAATCTTAGGAAAAGCTGAACTGTCATGGAATATGTTATTGTCCTCATTCTCTTTCATGTGGAGAGAAAAAAAAAAAAAAACCTAACTTGTTCTTCTGTGCTGACTGCTGAGGTGAAGACACATTCCAGCAGTTGGGAGGAAAAAGAAGTGTTCGGCGGCGTTGGTCCGACTCAGCCCAGGCTCCGGCTCCGGCTCCCGCCACTTTGCCCCTGTCTGGGGTTTGGTCTGCCCCTCCACCTCTCTTGATCCTTCCAGTCTGCCAAGGAGGAGAACACGCCGACCGCGGCTGCGATGGCCGGTGTGGTGACAGGGTCCTGAGCAGGGGCTCCGCTCTGCAGCTTCCCACACCTTTTCTAGGGCAGGAAACTGAATTTTGCTATTCCTAGCACTTCTGAGCACTGTCTTGTCTTCTTTTCTTGTCAGGGCAGGTGTGAAAGAGCAATGGATGTTCCGGTTAGAATAACTGTGTGATAATTACTAAGGATTTAATTACCTTCCCTACGCAGCACTGTATGATGTGCATGGAAATTAGGAGAGATTCCCTTTGATACCAGGTGATAGCAGAAAATAATTTTAATCTGCCTTACAACTATATAATTAAAGGAGCTTATATATAGAAGTATATATATGCATATGCATATTTCTTTTTCTCACTGATGGAGTTACAGTCGTTCTAGCCTGTGATCAGAGTGAGCAGCACCAGGCCAGGTCTGGACTCGCGCTGTGCCTGGAGGCCGTGCTGCTGGGAGCCGCGCAGGTCAGCGGCGGGGGGAGAACGGCACTAACTCATCACTTGTTCGAACCCTCGTCAGAGGAGAGGACACCTCTCCTCAGATGTCACCCCTAACCCCCCAATATGACAAGCTGCCCCAGCACTCAATATATGGCAGAGAAGTTCCGGGATAGGAAGGCTGCCCGTTCGTACTGTGTCACCCTTTCTGCTCACTGATCTTAGCAATTCCCACAAGACGTGATGTTCAGGTCGGGTGAGGCGTGACTGTGCAAATCATCTATGGCCTTGACAGAAATGGGAATAAATTATTACTGTGCCCCAAAACCAGAACAAATGAGGAGCTCAGCAGCTTGCTCGATGGCATCCAGTGGGGAAGGAAGACCCTTTCCACCCTCAGGCAGGACTCGGGTGGGATGCAGACCCGTGCACCCTCCAGCCTGCAGCAACAGGCTCTCCCCACTGCAGTGAGGGCAGAGGCAGGGCAAAGATGAAACCTACTGCAGGGAACAGAAACAGTGAGATTGTCTCATGCGAGAACAGGAGGCAACAGATACTTGCCTCTTGCTCAACTTTTCACTCCCATTGCTGCCGCCGAGGGCTGAGGAGCTGGTGCTGCCCCGTCTGCCGGCTGACAGCAACCACCCCATGGGCTCCTGCTGTCGAAAAGTCTGTAGGGGAGAACTCTGTAAATACAGCAGGTTAAAAACTGGCAAAGTAACAGCAGATCTGTATTTAATGCAGATGTTTCCCATGTTTTGTAGTATTGTTTTATTGATAAATAAAAATCAACCAAAGACAAAAAAGGCATTTGGCATTGTATGTGTGACCTGGACCAAGCCACTCGCATGCACTTGCTTACAGAAAGGGGACACGACCTGTCAGAGGAGGAGCTGCACAGCCCCCCCGCTTCTTACCCCCAGCTTCACACTCTCCTGGGGACTTTGGGGGTGGGAGGGGTGACCACTGGAGACCCCGTCCTCGACTGCACCATGGTTAATCCTCATGGCGTTAATCCACTCATGGCACTGGAACCAGTGCTGGGCTGGTGAGCACAGCCGTCGGTCAGACAGCTTAGATTTACATTTTGGGAGAAGGGCTTTTCGAAGCCAGTCGTTGAACATATAGACTGTTAAGCAGCTGAATACACACCTATTGCCTGGCCAGCCACAAGCCTGTGAAATAAATAAGGAATCCTGCGTTGAAGCCACGAGGATGTCTCGTGATCATCCCCATGTTTCTTCCCTGGTCCCTCTTCCACCAGCAGCACAGGGAGCTGCCAGGATGGAGGAGACTCTTTGTCCAGTGAGGGCACTGAGAGATTCCCTGTTTATTCTGGACAGCACACAACATCTCTGCTGTGATCGGTTTATGTCCCATCCCTGGATCAAAAGTATGACACAGAAGTTGAATTTCAAGACAAACCAGAGTTTTCTGTCACATCATAAGAAATAAAAATAAAGAATTAAAAAAAAACCCCAAAAGTGTAGATTAGAAATGTAAATCTGAACAAAAGTGTTTGTAAATTTGGGGAGGCACAGGGATCGGGCTGAAGGATGCTGATTAAAAGCCAAACGAGACTCTAGATCTCAAAGCCACTTCGGACTCACTTTTAAAGCAGGCAATGAAACCAGGGCCGCAGTTCTACAGTGGCACCACGCCGAGGCGGGGGGCTGAGGGCACCTTCCCCTGGCGGGGGGCTCCTTGTCCCCCCCGAGCGGGCAGACTGAGGGGTTGAAGTGTGGGTGCCTGAGCTCTGCTTGTTTCTGGTTGGTCAGCTCAGCACCCTTTGTACCTTCTGTGAACATTTAATTTTAAATATTAAAAGCAAAATACCTCTTGTGGAGAGGTGTGTTGGGATGAATTGATTCAGGGCTGAAAGATAAGAACAATGCCTAAAATATAAATCTTGTCTTCACCACTGGCTTTGAAGTGTCACTTCTTGGCCATTCTGCTTTACCCTTTATTTTCATGCTTAGATATGCATATATATAAACCATTAAAGGTTAATGGAAAAACCAGGAAAATTTGGTAGATTTTAGGCATAAGTGTTTAATGCTACATACTTTATCCTCCCATTCCTTGTTTAATCACGACAATATGAGAGGGTGAAAGTCTATCAGCTTAGCAGAAATTTAACCAAGGAAAAAAATACCTGGAATTTGCAACTTGGTCCCTCAAAATTAGGGGAGGCAGGACCCAAGTGTGATTTTAATCAAGTCCATTCCCAGCCTGAGAAAGAACACCATGTGTGTTAAAAATAGCCCTTCTGCTGTCACCTGGTCTCCGAGAGCACTATTTGTATGGCTGAGAGGAGAATGACAAAGCGGCAGCTCAGATGTTCATGGAGGTGGGTGCGAAACTGGAGGGGAAATTCATCTGCCGTGAGCGGGAGGCTGGACCTGATGACCTCCGGAGGCATCTTCCAACCTGGCTTATTGTGTTGGAGGGGAGAGCTTGCCAGAGGCAGGGCAGATTCATTTAGGGAGAGTCGGGGGGGAGAACTACAAGACAGGGAGAAAAACAGGAACAGAAATAATGAAAGGTGGGAGATGAGAGCAGCCCTTCAGCTGGAGGAGCCAGAGACAGGGCTATGGAAGAGTCCTGGGGAGCGGTGTAGGAGGAGAGGAGCTTCCCCTTGGTCCAAGAGGTGTCCAAGGGGCAAGACCTTTGTGAATGACACCAAAACTATTAATCTTGCTACTCCATTGAATTGCTTGGCACAGATTTAACCCTGGAATCCGTGTATTATTTGCTCCACCTCGTTGAACAGTGAAGCCACAGTCCTCTACAGGGAAGGACAAAACTCATTTAGCTGGGAGCCAAGAGGGCAGTTTATCTGCCAGCTGATTGATACCTGGCTTTTGTAAACTGCTCTCGCGAGGGCGACTCCAGGAGACCCTTGCAGTGCTGCATCCAACATGCATTTTCTTCTCGGCAGGAGAAGATACACTCAGCACAGAAGCAGTAATCCCCACACATGTCTTTGTTGGCAAGTGATGTGTTTGGAGCCACCAGTGAGCCTGAAGCAGCCCCTTTCGCAGCCCAGCTGGGCTGCAGCACTGGGCAAGCCTTTGAGTAGCCCTGCACATTGGGGCTGGAAGGCAAAGCCACAATAGTTTCAAAGTAAATGGGATTTTTTTTTCTTCTTTTTTTTCTTTCTTTTTTTTTTTTTTATCTGAAGGAAAGTACTGACACAGGGCATCTCACGTCCTGTGACTTGCACAGTTAATGAGCACTGATGCCTATATGAACTCTGGTAGTTATTTCTTGAACACTGCCTAGGACAGACAAGGAATAGCAATGCAGGCATCCCTCTGAAACTGGGTTATCCCAGCTAACACCCTGCTGAGCACAACGGGCACTGGGTGAGGATGTCACCGCTGTCTCTGGAGCACCACAGCTTGACACAGGTCACATTTACCCCCTCCGAGCTCTCCAAAAGCTCAGGTTCCTTCTGGCTTCAGGTGTGCTGTGCTGGGCACCCCAACCAGGGGTCTGTTTGGTCCAAAAGGCTCTCTTAAAGCCAAGTGGGGACTTGGTAGTGGAGGCAGAAATAGAAGCGCGGACCACCTGAGACCCCGCTGCGCTCTTTTAAACCCAAACCCCGTCCTCCCTTCCCCGTCGGCACGCCGACCAGCCAGCTGAGCCTCGAGACGTGCGGCATGCCCGCGGCAGCAGGCCCCGCGCTGGGAGAGGGGAGCAGCGATGGAGCGCGGTGATGGCAGGGGTCTGCTGGGGGGGTCCCTCCAAACGGAGACCGTCACCCTTGGTCCTTGGCCCTTTCTGTCGCTAGGGAGGGTGCAGCACCACAGCCAGCAGTCAGAGCCCCGGTAACTCCAGCTCAGCGTTATTCAGCTCAGGGCTTTCTCCAAACACAAGTATTAGTTTTCCTTCTCCATCTGAAACATAAGAATTAAAATACAAACCCTGTCCTGCAAACTCCCTGCAGTGATGGAACATGGGCAGCTGAACTGCTAAGCGGTTGGGGACATTACCATAAAAACCTGCTCCTACACCCATTTAAATTAATGAGAAAACGTCCACTGAGCTTAGCAAGAAAAGGAACCGGGCGCTCATCACCGGCTGTGAATACATCCTACTCTGCAACGGGATTGTTGGTGCAATGCTGAGTCATGAAGCAGGACTGCGATGACAAAAATATCACTGATGGCTGACAAATTATCCCAAAATGCTCAGGCTTTCTAAAGCACAGCAAGACAAACAAAATTTGAAGCAATTTAACTGCATGTAAATTAGCTGCCTCCCAAAGAAAAGCTTGAGAAAAATGGTTTCATCAGAGACTCGTTAAAAATCACTAAAAACATTAATACTATAAACACAGTCTCTGTGGCATAAATTTTGCATCTTTCCAGATGTATTTTTATTATTATTATGCCCATTTTATGGGAGGAGAAAGTGAGGCACAGCTATTAGGATTATTTTGCCCCAGAGATCACAGCAAACAGTAGCCAAGAGGTACTAAATCCATCTCTTCTTATCCAACTCCTAGTCAGGTGTGCCTGTGCTGCACTAGGCTACTGAATCTAAAACGCTTTATCAGATTTTATTTAGTCTTTACTGAAGCAAAACATTCCTCGATTTCAAGATTTAGTGCTGGCGGAACTGGGAAGCCAATACCTGTGATTCCTGTGAATGTCCATTTACCCATGAAATAGAGCTGGGCAAGCAGAAAGAGTGCAGGAAGAAACTCTGCTCGGGATTTAACCCCTTGAACCGCCTGGGAGGTATTTACAGAGGCCATTGAGCTTTAGACAGTACTGGACTGTCAAAAATTATTTAGTGCATCTCAATGTAAACTTATTTAAGCATATGGATTTGCCGAGCTGCTGAACATAACGCGATGGCTATTTCTGCGTTTGCTCTGTTGTCCTATGCCTCACCTGTGATCCTGAAATCCTGGACACTGGAGCACTGGGTATCGACAGCTTTGTGCTAATAAAACCCAGAGAGGTCTGAGATCTCCCAGGGGAGATGGACCATCAAGAAAAGAGGTGAACGCCAGCTTCTCTGTCAGGGCAGGGAGGGAAGGGATCCGGGGCAGTGGGAGCCTCCGTACCTCCCCAAACTGGGCTCTGCCACCACCCCCTCATTGACAGCAGGAGTGATGGGGAGGGGAGGCAGAGGCTAACTGAACACCAGAATCCACGGAACTGGAGTTATTTCAGTTCATCTGACTCTAACGCTATTATTAACTTTGCTCCCCCACCCCTTATTCCCTCTTTATGAGTTGATATAAAATGAAGATAAGCTACAACAACAGATGAGCGGTAGCAGATAAAGGGTTCCAAGTGTGCAATGGGCTGTGTGCGTTGGTGGCAACAGCGATAACATTGGCTGTACCTCTGAAGATAAATCCGCGGTTTCCTTCTTTTTTATTTAGTCACAGACGTTAACCCCCAAGTTAAATTAGCAGCCTGCTATGGCACAGTCCCTTTCCAGGACATTTGAAAGAGTGCTCATAGACACAGATCGAAAATGTAATTTCTGCTTTCGCTATGATCTTGCCTGTGTTACTTGAAGTTGTTATCAAGCTACTCTAATTATTTTTAAAAATCCAATAAAGACCTCTAATATGTGTAATTTAACATAATGTATTGGGAATAGTATGTAGTTCAGTGATATTACCAGTGCTAAAATAAACAGTGCTACTCATGTAGCTATGAGCTTTTATTTTCATCATTAGCCCAAAAGAACAATCTATTTATAATTATTCATTAGGACCATCACATCTGACCCCCTTCTTTCCTTTGCCCTAAGATGCGCCCTGTCTTAGTGAGAGCGTTGTGAACAACCACAGAATTTTGCTTATGTTGTGCCTTGGTGGTGTATGATGTACAGACGGACAGATAGAAATAGGTGTAAAAAGTGCTCAGGCCGCCTGTGGAGTGTGGCGAGGGTAACCACGTGTGATGGAGCCATGTGAGAGAGAAACACAGCTTTTCCTATTGCCACCAGATCTCTCCCTGGCCTTTTGCATTCATGAATTAAGCCGATCTAAACCTGTGAGAGCTGAAGAGAGCATGGGCTGAAATAACATGGCTTTAGGCAAAACGATAACGAATACAGAGGACGCAGGCAAGGCTGGAGCTTTGTAATAATAATAACACAAGCACAATTGCCAGCACTTAATGTAGTCAGGCTGCCGGACTGCTAAATTACACGGTTAGACTGTGACGTATGACCGGGGATGGTGACGGTTAAGGTCAATGCCCACACACGCAGTACTAGAAGGATTCAAAATATGTCTCTACTCTAATAATCCCTCAATTAACAGCAGTATTAGCCTGGATGCATCTGCCCCTCCTTTCGACCCAGCTGGCTGGCCATCAGTCCCTTGCCCAGGCTCAGGGGGAAGGGCAGGGCTGGGATGCAGGCTGCCGGTGCTCCCGTACCCAATGTGATGGTCCACGCTGCGGGACGAGCTGATCCCTTGAATTGTTATTTAAGGCAAAGCCTGTCCCTGACTAAAGTGCCAATAAGCTCTAGCCCCCTGAAATGCAGAAGTCCAGATACCTTCAGCCATACTTTTCCCTCTGCCTTAACGTCTCCACCTTTCCCTCCAGCTTTGTATCCTGCTTAGGACTGTTCTCACCTGAATTATCCCACGCACAGCTACTGCCGCATTTGTCACTACATTACAATTTAGCTCTTTAAGCTGTCCACAAAGCTAATATGTTGATCTAACTATCTACAGAAATCATTCCAGTCTTCAACAGCCTCTTCATGCATTTTTTCAGCTTTTAACCAACACAAAAGACTGAAGATTTTCCCTCACAATTTCATATATTTTTAATCACTCACATCTTCGTGTCCTATCTAATACCTCCCTATATGTCTAGGGCAAGGTGCACTGAACAGAAGAAATTCTCCAACTGTTTACCTCTGCTACCGCTTCATGCTGCTTGTTACGCCCTGCATTGCATTGCAGTATTAGTACTTATCTCTAACTCACAAGCATGTTTATTTTTCCAGCACTATGGATAAGAAATAAATTCAGCTAACAATGCAGAACTAAAAACTGGCAGTTTAATTGCAGTTGTACAATATGCCTCCCCAGCAAACAAAACATGAGCAAGAACATTTCCTTCTCCTCTTCCCTGGTGTACCAGGTAATTGTCACTGCGGCTGCGTACCTTGTACTAGAGAGATCTGATGTGGAGAGGAGTGACAGCTTTTCATCTGCTTTAAACTTTTAGTGTTGCATTCAGCCACATCTGTAGCATCCTCACCTCTCCTGCTGCTCTCTTTGGGCTGAGCACACAGGCAAAGCACCCTGGAGAAGCATATTGCTTATACCACCGCGAGCACCTTTCCTGGAAGCCTTGCAGGCTCCAGTATCTGGCACTGAAGTGGGCAGGCAGAAGCTGGACCGGTACTGGGTACCACGCCAGGGCCGACTACTAAAATGTACTTTAGGTGTCTGACTTCCACATAGCCAAGCTAATATTTAAGCATAACAAAAAAAAAAAAAAAAGCTTTTTGTTTCTATCGGGATACATCCATCAGCTTTGAAGACTCACCTATCACTATGGTATCCACACTTCCAGTCATTCCTATATGTTTAAAGTTAATTAAGCACTAAGTGTTATATCAGGACCTGAATGTTGAACCTTGCCTTAATAAATTAAACTGAATTTGCTCCTTTGGATGGTTGCTTCATCAAATATTTTATCATTTCTTAACATCAACGACAGTGAAATATCAAGCTGCTATGGCTGGTGGGGCAGCAAGTTACTTGCTTTGCTTTGCACCCAGAGCCACAGTAACTCTCCTGTTCTTCCAGCCAGAGCTGAAAACAAGGGCATTGGAGGGGGGAAGCAGTCAAATCCCTTTGTAATTTCTTCCAACCACTAATCTATGCCCCAAAACAGGAAAACGGATATTCCCTTTAGACCTACCTGATAGGAATACAAATGTTATTCTGCTTTTTATAAATGCACTAACGCTGTATTTAAGTTCTTTCTAAAAGGACAAAACAGGTGCGCTCCGTTTTCCAGCGATCATTTCTCCAGGCAGACCAAATTTTCATCCTGCAGTTGTATTTTAGCACTGTTATAACTAATCATCTCCTCCAGGTTAAACCTGCAAAGGCATCCCAAAACATGTATTTAAATGATAGCAAAAAAATTCCCCTAACTCCTTAAAGTTAATGATGATCTTCATTTTCATTTTCCACATATTTCTCTCCTTGTAATAGCCATGTGCTAAATCTTCATGAGATTTTTATAGCTTCACTGAAGGAATATTTGCATAATTATTAGTGCATAATCTGCTTTAATGGTCCCACTGATTTTACTATTATAGCTAAATGTACGTGGTGTCAAATTTAAGCATATAAAGTTCTGGACAGTTCTTGGGCAAATACTGTGTCTGCTGGAAAGAAGTGTGCCCATATGTGTGCTCGCTTCAAAGGGAAGAACATCGCCTGTGCC
The DNA here is from genome assembly GCF_000690535.1 of Cariama cristata. Classification (NCBI taxonomy): domain Eukaryota; kingdom Metazoa; phylum Chordata; class Aves; order Cariamiformes; family Cariamidae; genus Cariama; species Cariama cristata. Next base: position 37,730 of record NW_009605462.1, on the reverse strand, counting down.
CAGGCAGGAACCCCTCTTGCTGGGTTTGCTGGTGCTGAAGAAGCTGGGCTCAGCACGATGGGGTGCAGAGCTGCTGGGCTCAGTGCTCACCCTGCCCCAAAGGAGCAAGAAAAAGGAATCCATGGACTCTTGTTGGCTTTCACCATGCTGTGCTGGGGAAAAAAAGCCAGAGCAGAGACCCACATCCCCTCGTACCACTGCAGAACAAAAGCCAGAGCAGAGACCCACATCCCCTGGTACCACCGCGGAACGCAGGACCTGCACCCAGCGGCTGCTGCCCCAGCCCACGGGCAGCTCCAAGAGGGGACGCAGGGGCCCCGATGCAGCACCAGGAGCCCCCCCTAAATCTACCTGCATGGGGCTACGCCCCGTGTCCTGTGGGTTCGGCACATCTCCCGCAGCCCACGCACCTTGACGCCTTTGTACCAGGAGAGCTCGTGGAAGCGGAGCGGCTCCTGTGATGGGCAGCGAGGGCGGCAGCGATGGAGTACCCTGGGCAAATGTAAATGTGGAGAAAGGCAAATTTGGAGAAACAGTCTTCTGCCTTGCTACGGCGTGAGGCGTGTCAGTGGGTATTACACTCTGCTGGACACAATCCCCTCAAATCCCTGCATCAGACATTGCTTAACGCTTGGCTTTGAGGATTTAGGGGCAGGAGCCAACCGAAAATTGTAGGCTTAGTGCTTTGGGTAGGTTTTACGTCAGCTGGATAGGGTCTGGCCTCCTGCTTTCCCATTTTGGAATCTTCCCCCATGGGACTGACGTGAAGATATATAAAAAGGATCTCCTAAAATAAGAGGAGTGAGGTGTGTGGATGCTGTGATGACAGCAACTATATAAGGAGGCAGCACAGAATTTTTGAGGGAAAGCATCAAGCTTCTGCTATTTTCCAACCAGATCATACTCTCTCTATAAAATGTCATTTCTAGAATTTTTTTTAGACTGTTCTAATAGATAGTGATAAATGTTCTTCTCCTTAGGGCTTGACAGGAGCAGAGGTGATTGATACTATCTTCAGAAGTAGACAAAAATGTTCAGTACAGTACCTGCCAGTATGACAGATCACAAAAACAATGGTCTAAAGCTAATCTGTACCAAACTTTATTTTTAAATATTTAAAATTCCTACAACAGCAATTTAGGTTTAAATCATACCTCTTCATGAAAACCATAGTAAAGACCCTTTGACTTGTAAAATCTGGGAAATAAATAAGAAAAGCAAAGCATCTCAAAAAAATGTAGGCAACAGTGTGGTGTGAATACAGTTTTGGGGCAAACTGCTTTTTCTGCATTGTTTTTGAAAGTATCATTATTCAATTAACATTATTTAATAAAAATACTAACGTTTTCATTGAGAGATTCCCCAGGCCTGAGCCCAGAGGCTGGGAATGTCTCTCCTCTCCCAGATCCAAGCTCGAGCCTGAAATTAAGCTCTTAATACCTTATTAACAGCAGAGAGTTTTGAGTGTAAAATGATCTGTTCTTTAAATGATATATTAAATTAACTTTCCTTATGTATTTTCAGATGGAATTTAAATATTTCCACATAGCTCTAGACAGCAAAAGACAATCAAGTGGGATTAGCTGAACATTTTTTTCTCCATTAAATGGGAGCCCCAGAGCCCACGTGGAGCCAGCGTTGTGCAGGGGTTGCTCCAGCTGCCGGGGCTGCAGCCCAGCACGGGCCCCGTACTGCGCCCGTTGTCTGCCACGCTTTTCTGTCACACAAAATTGAAACCCAGGAGAATTACCTATCATCTGATGGGCACTTTTGCTTGGTAGAAGCCATAGCAATAACGAGCATCCTTGTGTTTGCCATATTACCTCTGCTACTCTGGGGATTTCAGCTTTCTGAGACACCGTACAGTATTCCAAATTCGTTCTTCAATAACAGTTGACAAATAACATTAATTGTTATCATTTTAGCTATATGCAGGCAACAACAGTAGAAGTTTGAGATTTTTTTTTTTTTAAATAGAACCTGTCAGAATAACATGATTAAATGTTGCTGTCATATCCCCAAATTGTGCATACTGTAATCCTGAAGTTTTTTCAACAGTTTTGATGGTACCTTATTTCCATAATAGCAGATAAACAACCATGTAGTACAAGGCTATAATTTCATTGATTGTTCCTGGCAACCTTGTATACCGTGACAGCTCCTGCAGCTCGAGTGATTTGTCACTTGGAGCTCAAGATGCAACTCTTCCATCTGACATGGACCTATATTTTACATACAACCCACTTACCTTTCACCTCCCCAAAATAAACATATAAAGATCATGTAGGAATCTGATGCTTCATTTTACCTTATCTGCAAGGGATCAATAAAGTGCCTCATCAAACATTTCGGGGTATCAAACAGTGCTCAGCACACCCGATTGGAGGGGGAGTTTTTCACTTCAGACTCCAGTATTCCCTCCGCTCCTTTCCCACCTTGGCGCCCAGCTGGGACTGGGGCACCTTCCCCAGGACTTCAGGCAAAGTTTGAGGCATGGGAGAGAAAAATAGCCCTTCCAAAAGGGAGCCTGACCTGCGGCTGGAAAACCTGGGCTGCTGTGTCCATCCTAGGCTGCCTCCAAGGGCTCTGTCTCGCTGTGGGACAACCAGACCCGAAGGCGAAGGGGACAGCGCGTGATTTGCAATTTGGGAGTGTTCGTGGAAACCACCACTACCATATGGGCATGCAAAATTTAGCCTTTTTGTCTCTTTGACAGACAAATGATCAGCGTCCTCCTTTGTAAATGATGCAGCTGTAAGAAATTAGAAAAGAACTTCTGGATAAATAGATTTATTGGTGCAATTTGGTTTTACATGGCTAGAATGGTGTGTTTATAAAATATTTATAGAGTTTTCCTTTGCAGTGATGGAAGGAGAACCAGTTAAACAATGTGTGAGTCTTCATTAGTGCTGTTTCACATGCAGGTTTGTTTTCTGTCTCGTCTTGTCCCTTCATTAAGTTGGCCCTCGTGGCAAATTGGCCCAGATCATTAATTAATAATTACCCCTTCTGTATAAAATCAGATTCCTCGACTTAGCACTACTGGTTATGAATTTAAGATTATGCATAAACCTGTACACATTTCTCTGCTCCATATTTAAGTCATTCTGCTGTTCATCCAAAACCTCATCAGAATAGATAATAAACCACTTCATGAACAGATGTGCCACTTATTCATCTAGTTCTATAATGATAATGAAGAAAATTTAATCTGGAGTGTCTATGGAAGATGATCTAAAAGACAGATTGGTATGAATAATAAAGACACTACACAAAAATGTAAAAACTGACATGAAAAGGCAATCATTAACTACTCTACAATGCTGCCTTTGATATAGCCCAATGGTGTGTAAAAAACAAGCACCTCTCGGGTGTTGGAGTCCACAAGGAGCTACTGTTTCTGCAGATGTAAATGCTCTAAATTGCTTTTGCTTTAAAGAAGTATAAAAGATAATTTCTCTTACAGCTGTAAGCAACATCTGACATTGCAAACTGCTGAAAACACATTGAAGAGAGGCTGGAGATTTCAGATACATCCAAGGTGAGTGGGATAACATGCATAGCTGAATATTTATCCAAAAAATAAGAAAATTCAGACACAAGTGGAAATTTCTGAGGCTAACTTGCTCTGAAGAGACATTTACCTCTCATTAGCTAGATATATATTTATCTGTTTCCTCATACATTCTACTATTGATTCCTGTCAATAGAAAAAAAATCAGGAATGCAGTAGAGGCAGGAGACACTTACTGTAGTTGAATATTTGCAAAGCCTTTAATGGAGCTGCATAGTTTCATGATTTCTGTTAACAGTCAAAAAGATCATTTAAAATCCCCGAAGTGTCTTGGAAGAAAAAAAGCCATTGCATTCAATGTTGGTGAAATGTCCTAGATTGACAACTGTCATCTATTTATTCCCAAAGCAAGAAAAGCACAAACTATGCAATATAAGCTCTCCAAGTGATATATTAAAAAAAAAAAAGAGTCTACTTGGAGGAGGGGGGAATGGAGTAGGACATCATCATGATGTCCATGAAGTGGCACTAACGCAGAAGTTTACTCTGGCCATACATTAAACACATGCAGTTCATCATCAGCACGTCAACCAGATCAGTGGGAAATGTCACCCTTTGCTTCTGTGGAAGATAAACAAGGAGACCTCAGGCAGGGACAGACCAGGGGACACAGGTGACTACAGCTATGGGTACAAAGTCATTAGCAAAGCTGTGTAGGAAAAATGAGTCTTAGAGTGGGGCTGTTGTCTTTCAGCTGGAGGGAAGTTAATGAAACCATTCGTGACAACACCAATGCAGAAAAAAAAATTTAAGCGTGTGGCTATGCTCGAGTTCCTTTGCAATTCAGAAGAATTACCTGTATGTTTGACCCCTCCCCAGACCTCAGCACTTGCCCTAAGGAGGACCAGGGCTGTCAGGACAGGGAGCTCACGGCATCAGCCCATGCAGGGCATCCTCCGCATCGCTCCTCCAGCCTGCCAGCTGGGTACCAAGCCCACCGAAACGAGTGGCCCTGAACAAACCCTATGGCCCGTCCTGCTCACATCTCACCAGCGCGCCGGCAGCCACCAGGGCTGATGGAGAAGGCATTTCCAGTGGCTTCACCCCGCTGGGGTGGAGGAGGAGGAGCTGGCTGTGCTCCCACCTGTGCCGGCTGGTGCTCCCTCCTGCTCTGCCTCACTGGGACCTGCTCACGGCCACTACTTTACCTCTCAGCGAGAACCAGGCTTAGAGCAGAATCTCATTACTGCAGGAAAACCAAAAAGGAACTTGGTGTGAATAGATATTCGTATCTGGACAAGCTGCTGCTTTGAATCACTTGTGTGAGCGTGCAGGACGCTGTCCTTCCCCGAGGGCCCTGATGTCTGCGTGTCCTCTGGTGCCGTGCCCCCCCCCACGTCCTCAACTGACAGAGCCAGAGTTATTCCCTCTAGAAAATGACCCTGAGGGCAAACAGCCCCATAACAGTAAATCTTTTTTTTAACAGTTTGTCAACAAAGAAGTACTGCTTTTAGCACCAAAAATATTGCCAGCCTCTTTCGGCATCTGTCACAACAGCAGCAGCCGACACTGCCACAAATTCTGGGTTAAGGAGACGGGAAATAAAATGGGTTTGAGAGGACAACGTGGAAACTGGGTTTCTCTTTTATGTCAGGTCCTTGAAGCTGAACCAATAAGAGCACAAGAGGGGAAGGATCCGGTCTTAGACACAGGGGTCTGAGTTCGCTATGGAGTTGGGCTCCGCGGCTGTAGTAACTAACTCTGCTAAGGCAGAGTTTTGTCACTCTTTGTTGCTTCCTTACCAAATTGGGGGTCAAATCCTGGTTTGCAAGCTTTCCTTCAGTCTTCCTGTTGATTTTGATGGAACTAGGGTTTGCTTTAATTCACTGAGCTCTTATCTTAGTGGACACATTTTAGATTCAGGATGTCCCCCTTGCTCTAGCTGTTTACCAAAACAGAGGACACACAGACATATCTGTGTGGGCTCAGACTTAGCATGTAGGAGCACAAATAAATCAACAGAGCTTAGCTATCAAATTCTGTACACATTTGCTGTGGCAGCACCCAAAGATATCAGCCGGTCCAGAGTCCCGTTTGCTAGCTACTGTCTGTACCTCTGCCTGTCCCTTGGCCAGGAAAGGAGATTGGGGTTCCTGGTCTGCCTCCTTCAGCCCCAGGTTAGTTGAGGTAGGGGTCACCTTTCAACAATAGCTGTCAGAGATCACAGTGGGGGCTTGAGATGGCTTTAAACCCAAGAGTGAGACAAGTAGGAGAGCCATTACCTGGGAACACTTGATGGTTCTTCCCCTTGACCCAAGTGAAGCACACTGTCCCCAGCTGGGAGCATCTAACTCAACTTTGCTGGAGATGTGATGAGCCAGCAGCGTTTTTTAGTTTCCTTGGTGATCACTCTCAGATCTAAAACACAAAAATGAAATGAAAATAGAAATGTATCAGAATTGTTATATACATTCATATTGATTATATACCTTCTTTAACAGCTAGCCTTCATGGAGTAGATTTTAGTACCTTTTGCTAGATCTGTACTTCTCAAGGACTAGCATGAACTGGTCAAAAGAATAAATATTTAATCTTCTAGTGACAGAGTAGACATTTTAATAGTGAGATTATTTTATTCTTAGGATACCTTCAATAAAGGATTTACATCTTCCCAAGGATGAATAATTACTTGAGCAGCCTACAGCAATTTGTCAATGAGAATGACCCTGAGACTAGTTAAAGTTCATAAGGTGCAACATGAGTCACAATTAGAAAATAACAGAACTATTTCTCTCAGTGACACAAGGTGAAAATTCAATAGCAAATTGGGATGAAATATTATGACCCAAATGAAATCAGAGATGAGTAGATGAAAAATTGCAGTTGTTGCTTATTTGGGAAGCAAATGTGAGACTATGTATTTTGAGTGCTTGAGAGGAAATTTGGTATCTTTGGTAACATAGATATAAAGAGACACAGGAGAAACGTCCAAATGGTTTTCATTTATTACTGTAGTCACAGAACTTGAAAAGGCAATGAATAATCCCAGAAAGCATTTTAAAGACTCCCTTTTCAAAGTGCTGGTGGCTCAAGAGCAATCGGTCTGGTGGTTGGGCAGCTCCAAAGAGTGTAGCACTGCAAAGAGCCTAACACCGGAGGAGAAACCGTAGGAAATGAATGTGAATGCACAGGATCATACTATGTCTGTTCACTTGCCTGATGTATACTCTGTGCTGCAAACACTGACATTGACTCGTGATGTGGTGCAGCTCAGGATGCTCTCTCCTGAAGCAAGTCCTCGGTAGGCATGGCCTTGGCGGGATGCCCCACTGCTCCATCCCGCAGCCTTCCTGCCCGAAGGCTGACCTACAGCTCCTGCTCTCCTCCACCTCCCTGTGTCACCGATGGGAAATGGCAGGAATAGGCAAGCGTGAAGCAAGTGACCCCTTTGGGCTTTTTTCCAGCTCCATGGTGGCAGCAGCACAGTCCCTGATATTTTGGTGCTGGACAAGGGGATCTGCTGCGGCATGGCTCGCTCCTTTCCCAAACAGCAGGACAGGGTCTGACCCAGCCTTCCAGCAGCACATCCCTCGCCCAGGAGGAGCAGCAGACCAGCCAGGGGAGCCGAGGGGAGCGAGGCTTTGCTCCCTACCCCTGCGGAGTGCAGAGTGCGGGCAGGTTTTACAGAGCTACCCTCTAAAACCTGACGGTGCAGTGACAGAGCAAGCAGATATGGCCACTGATCAAATATGTACTCTGATGGATTACACACAATCTTAAATATTATAGGAGAACGTATTTCATCGAGACAGGAAACTTTAAGCAGGGCACAACAGACATTTTTCTTACAATATTAACAATTTAGCATCTGAACTTTATCTTCTCCTTGGATAATAACCACTAGACACTGGGTAAAGGAACAATTGATTTAAGATCTCAATCAAAAGAAAGCATTCCTCTTATCTGTATAGCCAAGCAATGAAGTAACAGTCACCTGGGGTTATTGTACATTTGTCAGTCCATTAAAAGCATAGACTCAAGATCTATATATGGAATGTACGACATTTGCGGAAACGACTCTTGCAAAAATCTTTAGTGGTTAAGAGCTTGCAGTCTATCCCTCTCCCTTTATTTCCACAATGTTTACTAAAAAAGACAGGGGAAAAAATGTTTATACATCCTATACTCAGACTTTATTCCCTCTTTCCGCATGCTTTTGCTTGATGATTTCATTGCTACTCTGACAAGGAGCAATGTGGTGCACAAGGTGCACTTCCCTCCATTCCTCTCCAGCCAGTCGGGATGTCCTCATCCACTCCGGTGCAAATGCAGGGAAATTCTTTGGTGGGTTTGGAAATAAGACCAGAACACCTTAGTAGCGATTTGAGTTGTGTTACTTTGTGTTCTGAAATATTTGCCACTCTGAATTTATCAGTGGCCTATTCCTCACAAAGCACAGTAGTCCAGTGTGCTGGGCTTGCAAACAAAACTGGAGGAGTATTTGACGTGGCTCTTTTCAATCGTACTCATCTGCTGAAGAGGGAGGAGGAATTCATCACAGCTTTGCAAAGGAGAAAAGCACGTTGGGCTTATATTGCACGCCCAACACTGAGTGTGAATGCTGTTTAAATGCACAAACTAATGATGAATGGCTGATTTCAAACAAGACCAGTTTGATAATGATTTTCCCCACATTCTGCCATCTCTTCTAGGGTATATCCTGATGTGAGGCAGAGATGTGAAATCCAAACTATTCTGAGTTTTAAATCATAGTATGTTTATTGACAAAATGAAGCATCCAAATCCTTTTTTCTTCCTAAACTGATGTCCAGCAATTATTTTGAGACACAGCTTACATCTGTGCACCCTCAACTGATCTTACCTGGAATTTCCAAAGCAAGACCCTTTCTGTCCAAGGTTTGCTCTACTGTCAATGGATGATGCACTCTTATCAGTCAAATCTGAATTATTGCTGATCTAGGCCAACAGTTATGAGAGCAAACATTGATTCCAGAAGTTTTAGCATGGCAATACTTATGCCATATTGAATACAGTAATTCCTGCTAAAAAGACAACTATCTTCTTCAAAAGCTATCTTGAGTGGAAAAAATAGCCGTGCTTAGGCAAATGTATTGCTGTACCAGTAGATTCAGTGAATGTTAAGGATTTCTCTAAATAACATAAGAATGAAATAAAACCAGAAATAACCATTAAGAGAAAGATCACGGTGTACTTCATTCTTCACAGAGCTTACCAGCAAGAGAGCCTGTGCATGTGTTGGACTGCAGAGCTAAAGCTGCTGTGATAAAATGGATGAAACCATGCCCACAGCCTTCCTGACGTTGGGTTTAACTTCGACCGAGCTTGTGCTGCCACGGAACAGCCCTGGGGCGGGTGCCCACCACGCACACCCCCAGCTCCTTACCTTCCCCTCTCCCAAAGCAGAAGGGCGTGCATCCACCCCAGACCCCTCTCCTTCTTTTGCACAGTCTCCACGCTGGTGGACATGGAGGGGCCCCACCAAGGTCTTCCTCTTCTTCCCCAGATGCAGCTGAAGGAGAAATGATGGCGATGGGCAGACATGCCGTCAACACCAAGCAATTGCACAGGCCTCGGCACGCGACGCGCTCCTCCAAACGCCACCCCGCTTTCGGCAGGTCTCCTGCACGGCACGGAGCGAGGTGGATGAGGATCTGGTGCAAGTCGTGTTTATTTTTAACATGACTGTTCTGCAAAGATAATTGTGTCAAGCTGAAGGCACGGCGCACTGGTTACATTTCTATTGCAGTTACCATGGTTGCTAATACTTAAAAACTGCCTGGGAAAGGAAGAGAATTGTTCTCCCCATGCTGGGAAATGTCTCCCTGGCTCATTCCTGCCCACGTAGCGCAGCGATGCTGCTGGTCTCCACTTCAGATGTGGAAGCTGGTGGAGATCTGCCTGGCCGGGTCTGGCAGATGGGGCTCGGTTTTTGGAGGTTTATCACCGCACTGGCAGAACAAATCTCCTCACCTCTACTTTGGTTTTATGTGGGGAGAAATCTTTCTTACCGTTGCTGCCAGTAGGCATCTGTGGGAGAAAAGAAAAGTGCACTTGCATCCCAAAGACTGTTCTGACGTATTTGATCTGAGCCAGCAATGGTGTGCAGTACCAGGCAGATAAGAACAAGGCAAAAGCCTAGAAGAGCAAACCAAGTGCAGACAAAAATCCACGCTCCCTTTTAAGCACAATGCTCCTCTATGATAAGCAAATAACTATTTCGGATTAAAAGGAAAAAAAAAAAAAACCACAAAAAAACCAAAAAACAAAAAACAAAACAAACAAGTGGACAGAGAACAGGTATTTCCAAATATGATGGATTTGAGCGTAATAAAGTAAGCTATTCAATAGCACGAGCCTTTGCCTTAGTTCTGTTGCTAAGCAGGGGTAGCTCGGCGGCAGCATCTCCCTTCCCAGCAGCAGGTTCAGCCGTGCCTACAGCCGAGAAAGCTGTGTGGATGCAGTGTGTGGGGACATGCCACCGACCCCTCCGCGCTGTCCCAGGGCCCCCCAGTCATCACCGGTGTGGGTCTCACCTCCCCAGTAATACGGTCCGTGTGCGGGATGGACCTGACCCATCGCACTCGCAGCAGGCACCATCAACAGCATCTATGAAATCCTTCTAGCTGCCAATCCCCTTCAGTATTCTCCGCAGCTCACAGTAATAAAAAAATATTGAATCGGTACGGATTTGAAAAGTCTTTTGACTCCAGGTCTGCTGCAAATCCTCCAGCAGGTTGATTTCCCTCTGGCTCTCTACCTCCCTACATCCACGTGATGATTCCCTACGTACAAAGAACTAAAACAAAATGTCACACCAAAAAAGTACCTGAACTCTGTGGAGTTTCAACTCACAATGAATTATGCATTATCAATCAGGCTAAACAATTAGTTGAATCATTAAATCTCTAAAATGAGTTCAGAATCAAAGGGGCCTTGGTTCAATTTACCTTCATTTGGGAGACTCAAGACAGGGTTTAGTGCCAGTTTAGCTAAATTCACGTCTTTATTCACTTGCATTCACTTCTCTGAGCGTTGCCATGAAGAAATTTCCCTGTGTCCTAATGATGCCTTTCCCGGGAAGTATAGCCAGTGAGATCTCACCATCAGCAAGAGTTTCTCCTTTCTGCTGGTCTGAGTGAAGGTTTTAAGCAGAAGGCTGCTGTGGGAAGCCCCACTCTTCCCGGGCGGTGGGGGACTGCAGCACCGCTCAGCACAATAAAGCCTGGAGCAGGCTCCCAGAGGCTTTTACCGAGTCACCGTTAAGTGACAGGAATGGAACAAGGGACCAGAAACTAAATCACCAAAGCAAATAAATTTTTGTTGCCCACCCAATCATCTGGTTAAAAACTCCAAGTTCCTCTATGGGAATTTTTAATTTTGTTGCTAACATTTCAAAGAAAATTATTAAACATATCCAGGAAAAAAATATTTCTACTGCAACAGATTTTTCCTGTTTTCATAAAAAATGTTTTGACCAGCTCTTCCTAGGCATCTTGGCATGTCATCCCCTGCTGTAATTCCTGGGCCTAATTATTTAAATGCCTAAGCAACCATTTGCTGCTCTGCAAGCACTGTTGTTTTTCCTCTATTTTCTGGTACATGGCTGACCAGAAGGCATCATTGCATGTGGTAAGCTGCAGCCACACCTGTGTTTAGATGCTTGAATCCTACTGTCACAAAATAATAAATTGGAAAAAGTCTCAAAATACATCCAAGACTGTCATACATCTGTGCTGCTCTCTGAGCCTCTGCAAAGGATGCTTCTTAATATTCCTGTCCATCTGTCCCCAGGCTTCACATTCTTATTCTGTACTTTTTACTGAAGCTGTTAGTGGAAAAACAGTATGTGTTTACATTCCACAGTGTCACCTGGTGCTCCAGGATGGCAGACCACCTCCGATCAGATGCTGTAGCTCTGCAGCACATCGTTGGATACACGGCGGGTTTGGCTGGGAAATATTTTGTCCCTGTGCTTTCGAGAGGTCAGTTGAGGCTTCACAGTGGTTCCTTTTGGTTTCTGAGTCTGCCAACAGAAAGAAAGCAATAAAAATGCTTGCACCATTGACATTTCAGTGAAAAAGATTCGTGGAATTAAGGCTCACCTGGCTCTACTGTTTCCTACTAAATGAGCATCTGGTTTATCGCAACCTATTCATATAAAGTTATCCGTCATTCCTCACAAAATTTGGTATGAATTCATGTGAAAAGTCATTACAATAGTCACCTTTCATTATTCTCCTGTCTTTATGCCCATCCAACCCAGCTGCAGATATAATATCGCGTGATGCCAGTGCTAACGAACAAGCAACGTCATGGGATGAGGCAGCCACGGTCGCGGCCATCACCAGGGAATATGTGCCAGCAGGTCCAGGGGCAGGCAAGGACACGAGGCAACGTCTCGTGTACCCATAATCTGCTCTGTCCCAATTACACAGTTCACAGGCAGGTAATAGCCCAGTAATGACAGGCTGAAAAGAACTGGCAAGTACTTACAGACTGTTACACCAGCAGAATATCAAGGTGGAGTACGGAGCTGCCAGTCGTGCAAAGGCTGAGACTCAGGTGGAGGGTTTTGTCCCCTGACATTTTTGGTCAGAAATGCTCCCCACTGATGTCACTCATGAAAAACCCAAGAATGGTAGAAGTACACGGGGGCAATGCCATTTCCTCCCTCCCGGCGCCGGCAGAGCTGGGAGCACCAAATCCCACAGACATCACAGTGAGCCCACACTGGAGGCAGGGCATCCTCCAAGCCACCTGCCAGTGTTTGTAAACCTGCTTGTTTGATTATTATTTTTAGGCTTGTTTGAGCAGAGGCTCCTTTTAGAGAGCACTGCTCCCTGGCCAGTTCTGGGGAGAAAAGGGACATTGACATCTCTCTTCAGATATTTTGAGATATAAAAAGCAAGTTATGAGTAATGTGAAATTCCACTGACAAGGTGCATAATGTGTGCAAGGATGGGAGAATGGAGGGCACTTGAGAGCCAGGTCACAGAAAGTGTTCCACGTGCAGCATTCCTCATGAGTGGATCAAGTAGTGTTTTAGTGAGGACTTATAAATATTAATACAGCGCCTGTTTTTCAATTACTTTCAACTAGCAAGAGCAGTCGTGCCCGGTGTGCGTGGTGACACAGAAAGGGAGCAGTTCATGACAAGTCTCCCATGTTTACTTTCATGCTCTTTTGTAGGGTTGCATGGGCTTCATTTATAATTGGCACTCTGGGGTAAAAGCAAAGGTAATCCAATCACAGGTTGAAGAAGGTAAAACTTCATAATTTAATAGAGGTGCACCACATCCTCACAAAGAGGAGAAGAAGGGTTCGTTGGGTGCCAGAACTGAAGAAGGGAATCTCAGGAAGGGATGCAAGTCTGAAGCACATATGCCTGTATCTAGAAATGCCTTTGGCTACTTGAATTATTCAGAATTGCCAGCATATTACCTTGCAGTAAGTACCCTCCTACAAAGAGGAAAATGCTGCAGATATTAAATTTTGTTCGGTGTCAATATAGAATTTATTGCTGCCTCTGTACCCCATGAGACGCTGCTTTGTCACTGGTCAGAGACCGCACGCACAGGCTACCCAGGTTAAAGCTCTTTACAAATGCTACTCTTCTGTAATAGAGAAATTACATTTTTGGGTAAAGGGCAATCCATTCAGTTCTGCCCACCTGAAAATTTACAGTGTTTGAAAGCAAGCTGCTATATTTCACCTGATCCTGAAACCTTCCTTCGCACAGGGTGTCCAAATTGAATTCTGCCACAGAATGTGAAATCAGCTGGGACTGCCCGAGCTCCGCAGAGCAGCGTCCTGCCCCGTGCGCCTTCCAGACCCGCGCTCCCCGGGCAAGGCACCGTCCTGTCCCTCTTACCCAGCGCAGTTCTGCACACTGTGCTGGAGTTCAGGTGCTAACAAATAATGATGACACAGCTCAGGAGCTTCAAATATGAGGGGAAGAAATAGAGTATAGCCACTAAACATTTACTGTCAAATAAGCTCAAAGTGCTTTTATAACTGCTACTCACGTCATGAGATACTGCTGTGATACAGTGATAAACACATCCAACCATAAAAATATTATGTATTTGCTTTTTAAGTCACCTCCAAGTATTTCAGCACAGAAAACTTTTATATATCATTGCACTGTACAGCCTGTGAGCACCTGCACCTGCCGAGTGCTTTTGCTCGCAGAGCAGACGGAGGGGAGGTGGTACTGGCCTCTCGCAGATGAAGAACAGAGTCGCATGAAGGGGTTTGCCAAGGTCGCAGGGACAGGCTGAGTAGCATGGAAACTTGCTCCAGCATCCCCTGACTCCAGAAGAAACCCATACTTGCCAGACCCTCTTTCATCGTGAAGATGCTGGAGCTTTGCAATGCGGCACTAGTGTGAGCGATTCAGAACAACCCGAGTCAGGGAGAGAGGAGAGAAGATACTGCAGGAAACAGGTTTCTGGGCAATAACCTGACTTTGGTTAACATTCTATATAATCCCTGCTTATCCTCTCTCCCCTTGCTCCGTCTCGCTTTTTCAGCAAGGGCCCACATGCACCAGGGTGAACAAGAACACGGTGGGTTTGGTATTTCATTACTTCAGTCTATTACACGGCTATCTTGGGACCAAAATCCAGACATTCTCACTCTCATCTTCCCCTTTTTGTTTCTGCCTTCCTGTTTTAGGCAGATGGACCCCAGCTATTCCTTGAAGCTATATTCAGTTTCTGATGTATTTTCCATGAGCGAGAGGAGAACTTCTTTTTTTTTCTTCCATCAGCAATTTTCTACAGTAAATAAGAAAAGGAAATGGAAAACCTCGTAGGCAGTCCCAGGCTGCTGAGGCTATTTAAATGGGCTCAGAGCTCAGGCACAAGGCAGAGTAATCACAAAACAGACATGTTGAGCCAGTGCAGAAGATGACATTTCAGGGGTAGCATAAGGAAGAAGGATTAATTGAGAGACGGCACTAGGAACAAGAGAAGCCTGAGCAGGAACCACCAGCTACAGGAGAATCAGGGTGTAACAGCACTGAGACTATTCAACAAAATTAAGCGCGGCCGTGGAAAAGATTTCCTTTGCATGAACACTGTGGTTTCATCCTAATGTGCTTGCAAGAAGCTGTAGGTGATTAATTGGACATTTCCATATCCTGCTCCTAAGTGAGGTACTTGAAGGAAACTGTGTTTCTGTTCCTTCCTGACCTACAAACACAGGGTGTCAGCCACTCCAAAGAAGCTTCAACATGAAAAAGGCTGGAGTGACGAGCTGTACATACTAAAGAGACAAGCAAAGCAGGTAATAGCCCCTGTGTCCCTTGAAATCCATCCTATTCCTTGAGTTAACACTTTAAAAATGTATTGCATGGAAATGTACCCCTCATTTAACACAAATAAATAACTAAAGTCAAGTAACAGGTTGCTGTCAACAGAAAACAGCGCTTGCCAAATATAATGATGCCTTTTCGTGCAGGGTTAGTGCTCCAGAATGGTTAATCTTTGCTCAATGGTCCTTGTACCCTAAAAATACGTAAGATACATTGCAGTGCTTTCTCCACCAGGAAACCTACACGTAATACTACAGCCATCAGAGCTGAGAGACAAATCCCTTTGTCTTTCTCCCCTCTCATTTGCCTACAAGCGCTCCAAGGTAGCGCCAAAAAAAAGAAAAGAAGGAACGGCAAAGCTGCCGCTGCCTCGGGCACACCCTTGCTCCTGGCGGGCGGTGTGGTTCTGTTTGCTGAACAGCTGGTTCCTTCTTAATGCTTCATTTACTCCTGACTACCAACGGAGTAGCTCCTTGTATATCCTCAGCCCCAAATATTTAGTTTTCTTGGGGCTGGAAGCTGGCTCTCAGAGCACCTAAAAGCTGGTTTCCACGTAATTGTATTTCTCATGAATAAGTGAAAGGAGGGTTTTACTCCTATCTAAAACCAGGCAGGTAAGCAAATGTTCTATATTGGGCATGGAGACAAGCCGTCGGTGGGATTTCATCTGGTGCTGGAAAATCTGGAGTGTGCTTAAATAGCTACTGAATTGGGTAGTCTCGGAGTACAGCATGTAGCTGCCTTCTCGTGGAGGTTTGTCGATTCTCTGAGCCCATCGGGGAAGGATCAGCTTCTCAGAGACAAATGGCCAGAGATCTGAACTGAAAAGGTGTGGTTTCAACTTGTGTGTCATTCTAAAAACCTTCTCATCAATCCGTGACTTCATTTCAGTTTCTCAGCATCGCTAACTTGTTCTGAAGCTGCCATTGATTTACTGCTCAATTTCTGAGCAGTTTGAAGAGTTTTTCCCTGGCATAAACACTACTTATTTGAAGTAGAAAATGAATCTGATGGGAAAACTTCTTTTAATTTGCAAAACCAGAGAAGGTTAAAAGGGGCAGAGAAAAAACAACCACCTCCAACCTCCGAGTGACAATTTGACATAGCAGTGGTACAATAGCAGTTCCTGTACTGACTTAAAGGCAAAACCAAAACCATACCGCCTTTCCAACCCTTGCATCACTGAGACATTTGAAAGGACTTACCAAAGCCTCCCCAGTGCAGAGGGTTATGGTCTGGTCCCGGAGGTTCACCAAGCAAATACTGACACGAGGGTACAGCTCATGCCTGGTCTAGTACCATGGTTGGTACCATATATTTGCAGTCCACGATTCTGAACGAACCTATGGAGACTAAAATGCTTTACAGATACGAACAAAGTAAACCTTAACACCACCTCCCGTTTTTGCTCTCCCGTATGTGACCCGAGGCAGCTGAGCACCCACCATCTAAACACAACGGGGGAGAGGGAAGGG
The DNA here is from genome assembly GCF_000690535.1 of Cariama cristata. NCBI lineage: Eukaryota > Metazoa > Chordata > Aves > Cariamiformes > Cariamidae > Cariama > Cariama cristata. The sequence continues at coordinate 21,382 of NW_009605462.1, read as the reverse complement.
CTCTGTGTCCTGCTCTGGGACATCTCCAGGGAGATGGAGCGGGTTGCAGATCTTCAGCTCCGTGACCTCAAGTTGTACTTTAAACTGTGAACCCAAACTAGTGCTCTGCATCTTTTCCAGCCTTTCCAAACCAGGTTACCCTCTCTCACCATCTGTTGCCAGTACCGCAACGCCGTATGCTCCGATTTTCTGTGAGGATAGAGCAGCGTTAAAGAAGGAATTCCACCGTCACCACACAAAGCAGCACTGTTATCAAAATATAATAATGACCCAGTTAATTAATGTGGTTCTCATCTGAAGTGTGCAGAGACACCTTACTGTGTCATTTTTACACTAAATACACAGTGTTTCTCCTTGCTGAATTTATTTGCCATTTACCCATGTCTGTACATTTACGTTCTTTGTAGTTGCATTATGCTTGTAATGAATTTTCATTTGTACATTACAGACTAACGTCTCTTTCGGGCATCACACAAATGCTGCTTCTTGTTTCCTTATCCAGTAACTCAAAAGCAGAGACTGTAATTTTCAAGTGTAAAGGAAAACGATGTTTTTGAAGATTGTGTTCTGTGCAGAATAATTCAAAGTACGACACATTTCTTCCACTGTGAGATCCTTGATCATTGGTTTCTTCTTTCTACTAATAAGCTGTTACCAGTAACTCTGAAATTTAGATTCTTGGGTGAGCGTTACAATCCTAGAAGAGAAACCCCTCGAACCGCTTTTCCCGGCGTTCCCGGCTCCTGCCGTTCCCAGAGGAGAAGGCGGCCACCGCCGCAGCCCTCTGCCTGGGCGGGGGTCCTGCTCCTGCCTTAGGCAAAGCCCCCGTGCAGGGGGCTTGAAAAACAGACGGCTGCTACAGGAGGGGCTGGTGCAAGGTCAGGAGAGGTGCGATATACGTGTAGGCTATACGTGCAGGCTATACGTGCAGCTGTGGGGACTGAGCTGGCAGTCCGCGAGCAGTTCTGCCTCCTGCTGTGCTGCGTATTGTGATGGCTCACTGTTCCGGAGCTAAAATTGCTGGTTTGGATATTGTTAGCTTCCATAGTTCAAGATAGCACTAATTATGAATAACAGACTGTACTGTTCTTTTATCACAGCTTTTGGTTAACATGAGACATTGTCTTTGGATATGTCCTGTGCCAAATTATCTTTTCAATTACCAAAGCCTGCATCCCAAGTATTTACAACTGGTTGTTCTTGTTGAAGAACAGAAAGAAAAGGATAAAAAATAAAATTTAGCCCTCCTTCAACTCCTGCCGGCACCATTTCAGTCTTGTCTCTGCCTACAGAGGGGACTGAAAAAGCTCACTAACACTTGATTTTTTATTACAGGTTTTCACCTTTTAGGTCAAGCTCAAAGCAGGGCTCTGACCTTCACAACATATGACCGAAAGTTAAAGCAAGACACACTTTAAGTCAAACAAATAACGTGCAAATCCACTGTAGCCTGGGAGAGGCTCGCCTGTGCGTCGGAGGCAAGAGGGGATTGCAAGGGGGTGAACAGGTTACAAAGAGGGGTTTTGCAGAACGCAGTACATGAGCCGAGCCTGTCCTGCAGCGGCCAATTCTGCAGCAAGACCGAGCTGGGACGTGGCTTCTGGGAGACCTCGAGCAGGGTCTGAGCGGCCGAAAGCCGCCCCGCACACCGGCCCTGCTCCTCTGCCCTTGGGGCTCCTCACACCCCAGCGCGGGCGGCTGCATCTCTGCCCCATCACGGACCCACAGGGTGGGACCCCCACCGCGCACCCCCGTCACCCACACCCTGCTGTGCATCCCTGCCATGAAAGCAGTGTTGTGTCAGCCGTCACCACTTCAGAGGGCTGAAAGTAGGTTAGATTAAATCTGGTGGACCAGATTCTGGTCACCTTAAAAACAACAACCACCCCCCCGCCTTTTCCCTCACAGCCCTCCCACACACACATCTGTCATGCTTAAACTGGAAAATTAAATCACTTTTCCACTCAGCTGGCAGGAGTCAGACGATAACTCATGAGAACAACAGTGTTTTAAAACAAATTAACCACTTCAGCGAAGCGGCTGAACGCAGAGGCAGGGTGGGCTGGAGGGTCTGCTCAGCAGCATGGCAGTCGCAGCCAGGTCTGTCCCTGCCTTTGGGGCACAGCGGCTGGAGGAAGGGCTTGGCCAGTCCGAAATGAGAGAAATAGCAAAGTCAACACGGAGCAGAGCCCTTTCGGATCTTGCCAAGCAGCGGTCTGATGCGTGGGTTGGGCAGAGCGGCCGCCTGCCCGCTGCTGCACCGCGACCTCTGCAGCCCCGACCGGGCTGCTCCCCCTGCGAGCAGAGGTCCTAGGTCAGAACTGGGAGATCCTTCACCTTTTTTGTCATTTTCAGTTTCCTCACTCCGAAAAAAAAAGGTCAATCTTACCATTTTGTAGTGTATCTGTGGCAATAGCTTAAAGGTCTTGCGGCGAACTACAAGTATTAATTATTCTCAGGACTTAGGCGATGCTTTCTCTGTCATTCAGAAATATAAGGCTACAGTGCTCACTTATAAACGCCTTGACTTTATCTGTAATTCACACATCCAAGTGTCACCCGAAGCACGTGGACCGTCTGTCTCATTTGAAACGAAATGTCTCCTGTCACATGCTAGATGAGACTTTTATCTTTCTGGAGATGCACCTAAATGCAAGCTTACGTGTCACTTCTCGATTGAACTGGCATTTAGGTGCATTTCCAGGAATATAACACTCCCTCACCGAAATGAAAGTTATCCTATCTTATTTAATTAAGTGATTTTGCTGACCTCCTCTCTGCATTGTATTTCCACTTACCTTGTGCTTCATTAAACTTGCATGAAGCTATCCAGCCGTCCACGGCTTGCGCTCAGGTTGCCAGGAAATAATCTGACAACAGATTGGAAATCACCGTGTAAAATAAGAAGCAGCTTTTACTGGAGTTATGAAAATACCTATGTATGTCGTGTAAGGCGATGCAATTAGCAGGGAAGCAGCTGAGGTCCTAATAGTGGGAGAGAGAAGATGACAGTCAGACAGAAACAGTTAAATCTGCTCAGGAGAGAAATGGGCTGGTGACAGCCCTGGCACTGGATGGAACGGGAAGAAATGGAGTGCGCACAGAAGCAGGCGAGGAGAACTGCGGCACGACCACAGTTGGGTTTACTACTGCACTTTTTTTTTAGTCTCTGTACTGAATTGCAATCTAGGCAGCACAAAACTTTTATAGAAGCACTGTGCCTCATCTATGCCGCCGCGATAAAACACAGCCTTTTGCAAGCGTCCCCACACAAATTTGATTCCAGTTGTCAGCATCCAGCTGAGATTGTTACCTGAATAAAACCACACAGGTGAGCCCACCCACAGCCCGTGTCCCCCAGGCACCCCCGCGCCTGTCAGCACCTGGAACCAGGACACGAGGAACCGGTCCCGGTGCTTGCTCCACGAACAGCCATTTGCGTCTGGCCAATGTTCGCACATAGCCCTGGCCTTTATCTCAAACAGGGATGTTGTTAGAGTAATTTCTAATCTGTGGGTTGTGCCACAGGTGCTCCCTTGGGGACTGGGTAAATGATGGGAAGTGTGGGGCACTGAGTAACAGCTAGCACACTCTCTGTTCACCACTCCCTTTTGCAAAAAAAAATTATTATTGGGCAATATCAGCTCAGTAAGCAGTGACTAGTGTGACGAAGGTTTAGCTTTGACAATCCTCTCACATCTCTAATTTTTTGGAAAAAATATTTTCTGATTTGAAGTGACTTTACGTTTTACAAATTGTAGCTCACCTCTGGTTTGAAGACATTCCAAGGACAAACCTAGAAGAAATTACAGTGTGACAAAATCTAAATGTGATGCTCTGGTTGAGAACTCAAATTCATAATGCTGAATCCTGTTTCAGGAAAATTTTTAGAATTTAAATTCTTCAACCCAACTGAGTGAGAAAAGAGTTGACATCTCAAAACCGTCCTGCCCATCTCTCCCACCCACATCCCAGTGTTGCTTCCAGGAATCTCTATAGGTTTATTTTTAGCCACCCATTTTCACATAAGATTCAAGTCCAAAGCATTCAAGCTCACTCTCATTTTAACAAAACATGTTTAGTATTCAGTTTTGGAGGGCATGGAACAGCAGGCATTTAAACAGATCTCTCTGCAAAGCTTTCTAGCAGAAGGTGGCTTGCCCTGAGTCAGTCTGGTTGCATTTTCAGATGTTTAAACCAGGTATTACTCCCTCAAAGGCACCGAGTGGTAGAAAGGGCTGAAGAACAAGGGTACGGCAATCCTGGGTGAAAGCCTGGTTCACGTGAAGCCAAAGGACACACCACCACCACCACCCCCAAACCCAGTGATTTTAACGTGCCTGGGATTTTGTTCTTCACATTAATAAGAGAAGATTAATTTCAACATGTAGATGTGAATAATAAAAATAGGGGGTACTTTTTTCAAGCCCTCTCTTAAAGCGTTTTAAATTATGAAACAAGCAAACAGGCAAATACTCCCTGGTGTACCTGCACCCAGCAAAACACGACGGAGGATCCGCAATAAACACGAGAACAAATCACTACAAAATTATCATCGTTAACGCAGAAATGCAAGCTTGCAAACTGGAAGCAAGTAGAGCCAGGAATGCGGAACGACAGACAAGTCCAGCCCTGTTGCTGTCGACCCAGGGGAGGATTAAATTGACACTGATTGCAATGCTAGCACTACCACGTCTCCAGAGAATTGTCTCAAATTGGCCGTCAGCAGAAGCACACGTGGAAAGCCTGCCACGTTTCTCAAATACCCATAAAGACTTCAAGGATAAAAACAAAATTAAGAAAAATATACAAATGTTGATACCTTAGTGACTGAGGTGCTGCCCCCATACATGATGCAATAACTTACGTATATCATGCAGCATTTGGTTAGAGATTTGATCTTTTGCTTCGATCTAAATATAGTGAGGTGCAACCTCGGAGTACCTCTTGCTGCATCAGCTAACTCAGGTTGTTTATTCAAAACACGTAACAGTCAGTGGCATTTCTTTTCATTTAGCATTAATCATGGCACACAGCATACTTTATGTGGCACCACGATCCCCTCCACAGCATACTTCATATTCATAATATTCCCAAGTTCTTGCAAATCAGTAAGATTCGAGCTCTGTTATTCACACTTACGGCAATATCAGCAAACATCAGAGTACTTGAGACACCAATCAGGACACTATGATTTTTGAGAATGGAGCCAGTGTTTAAAGCTACACCTGGAGAAAACGCTTTTTGTGAAGCAATGGTTCCCCACAAGTGTAGCCATCAGCTCCTGGGAGGATCTCCAGCTCTGCCACAACAGTTGAACTCGAGCATTGTGTGAGCTGCTGCCATCCTGGCACAGACACACTCTCTGAACTGATGAGAAATGCCACACTTGTGAGATGCATTTGTCTGCTTTCCTCCTCACGTGTCCTTGGACACTGCCGTGGCCGTACCCCAATGCAGCTACCCCTGAGCATTCTTCTAGAGGAATCAGGTATTGCTCAAGCCACCTCTTTTTAGCTTAAACTCTATTACAACCTTTTTTTTTCAATTCAGTTTAAAAATTTACATAAATAATCCAAGTAAGTGTTTATGTAAGAACTGAGACCCCACGTGACATTCTCTGAAGGCATTTGTGGTACTTCTCATGCTTAGCGTGGCAAGAATTGCTGTGAAGCCGAGCATCCAAGGTGGCGAGCATTGCAGTTCCAGCCACTGCAGCCGTGGACGCCACTGCACTGCAAAGCCGTACGTCGGCGTGGAAGAGGATTGATTCGGTGCACGTCACGCAGCAGAGGCATGACAATCCAGTGCATTATTCAGCAGAGCCTGTGATGGCTTTCTGTTTAATCTATGTGAAAATTGGATTTATGGTATAGGAGTAAGAGCTATCTGAACATGGCTTATAAAACTGGAAGAATCATATTTTTCTCTTCAGCAAGCAACTTTTAACAGCTCTGCTGGGTGCTTATTTGCAGTCACCAGGCAAAAATTTTCTCTCTGCTGTTTACGACCCTTTTACTCATTTCTGTGACAGAGGGGGGTGGTTTGGAATATGGTGCCAGTGATGCTCTAGTTACTGGGTGTTATTTGCTCCAGGGACTCTTTTGATATGTAGTCCTCTGCTGTAGTAATGTTCCCATTAGTCTTGATTGCCTCTGCAGGGGGTGGTAAAGACTTCTGTAACAAAGTGCCTAGGAAAATCCTTCTTGAGCCTTTGATATTTTCTTTGTAACGTTTTCCTCATCTTTTGCAAGATATTGGTTTGACTTTGAAGTTATTTCCAGTTCTGTTGTTGTCATTACTTTATATTTCCACTGGATAGCTGGATGTTTCTTATGGGGGAGCAAGGAGCCACCAAACAGCCTCCCTTTCTATGTTTCTCATATGGTCCCAATCTCTTGAGTAAAGCTTCCAGTTATTGAAAGCGTACAGTCCAAAACCACAAGGCATTAAAATGCAGGCATCAGATGCTGTGAGGTATTGCTCAAAGTTGCTGCAAGGAAAAATGAAGAATAAAAATATATATGTGGAAGATCATATACATCAAACATCCCAGTGGGAAAATAGCTGGGGACCAAAGCTGTTTGACAGCCATAATGCATAGTGCAAGGTCAAATAAAAAATAAAATAAAAAAATTTGGATATGGGCCTAAAGTATTCTGAAGTCCAGGCGTTTATTCAGCCCATAGAAATGTGACGGGTTTAGGAGGCTGAGCTGAAATGAATGGAGATTTCCTGGTGAAATTTCATAAAATTCCTGTTCATGGAAAGACTGAAATAATAAAAAGATTATTTTTTTTTTCCTGTGGGAAACAATGCAGGACCTGAAATGGAAAACTGAAAATGAGCAGCTAAAGGTTCTTCTCACACCTCTGCTACCTGAAGAGAACAGCCCCTTTGTAAAAGGGCTTTATAGCCCCTGCAATAACATTTGCCTTATAAGAATATAATAATTGCTGTAATTTTCATCATGATTAGCAATAGAAAGTATATTTTAAAATACCAAATAAGGAAAGGAAACTTAAGTGAACTTTTTTAACTTCGAAGATTACTGTGAAAGCCTGGTAGAGTTCCGAGATGATTCAGAAAAGCTGTAACGAGGTTTTGCAACCAAAGAGGTGGACAGACCTCCCTGCAACGTTAAAACATGCCAGAAAAGAGTCACTCCGTGTTTGGATTTGACCTTTTCAGTTCTGTAGTACTCCAGCCTTGAACTGTGATTCAGGCACATTTCTGTAACATGCAATTCATGGAGCCAGACACCAATTTGCTGTCATTATCTGCAATTCCTTTGGTTCAAAGACCACTAACATTACTTCCCATTACAGCTTATGCCTCGAAAATACAAAGCAAGGGCAAGAGCAGAGCTGAAAAAAAATCACTGCAAAGGAAAGCACAGCGGCACCAACCGTGCAAACACAACGAAGTGCACCGATATAAAACTGAGCAGAGGGTCGTCTCCATTTTTAGTTTACATGTATCCAACCCAAGGGCTATTCAGCCTTGGGCCCGTGCAGCTTCACCTCATCGTCGGCAAGAAGCTCCATCTCTCCATCACCACCACCACATCCCTTTCCACGCTGGGATCACAGCTCTTGTCACTGGGGGTGACCGACGCGTGGGAGAGGACCCAGAGAGGTGCGATGGGGTGATCACGCTGCGCTCGGCTGCAAGTTCAGCCCGTGGGGAGGTCCCAGGGGGAGAAATGGCTTTTCCTGCATCGACGTTTCTGTGCATTTGCAGGACGCAGATAAGAAGGGCATCGAATTTGAATGTTATGCTAATAAGAACATCTGTGTACTTAAATCGGCACTGAGCAGCTGGTACATTTAAAACAGCCCCCAGCATGTCTAAACACTCTGTAAATACAGAGTTAATATCTCCTGAGATCAATTTATCATTAATAAGTTACAAAAAACAGGATTTGATGCACACTGAAATAAAAAGTGGGAAAAAAAGTCTATTCTTTATTTCCATTTTTTCTCTCCTAAAATTTAGTAAAGTACTTCTTGTGTGACCAAATCTATTCAGAGAAAGCAATTATTACAGTTAAGATGTATTAGGCTGTAGTCCAAGCAATAGCTTGAAATGTATTTTCCGATATATTTTTTCTAAGTTGGGCGTATTAGGACTTGGTTGTAATTCATATAACCACAATTTTCACAATTAAAATGTGTATTTAAAACTGGCAGTAGCTGACATTTTAATAAGGCTTGAACTAAAGATTTCAGTAAGCATCCATTTCAATTCTGGGTGACTATTATCATCCATCAGCGGATGTCATTCTGATTAGAAATTGTTGTTAACAATTACAGAAAATAAATTCAAATTAAACCGAAATGTTTTGTGACTCTGTAGTCCACCTCTACCAGAAGCAGATGTGGGTGCTGGAGAAGAGACAGACAGGGAGGATAACACATCCTCACCTGCTTCTCCCTGCCTGAGACTGCCGCTAGGATCACAGCACCAGGTTCTCTCCAGAGTTCTGAAAATGAAAGATGCACTTTTATATCAAGTTTTCTCCAAATTTGGAGGCATCCTGGGATCCCAAACTGCATGCAAAGGGCTGAAGAGAGAGGACAGAGCTGAGCTGCCCCTGGTTATCGCCATCTCAACCCTCTGACGTGCAAGAACCCCAGCCAGACATTTAGTTGCACAGATAGGCTCAGGGCTGGCCTCATCCTGCCTAGGACACCTACGTGCAAAGTGCAGCCACCCCCTGATCCCTGTGTAGTCAGTGCAGAGATGCAGATACCCCTGAAGGTGATACGGCCCATGACTTCTCAGTTCAGCACCTGAACATCAACCAGTGAGTGCATGCCCAGGCTAACTTCAGACAACAAGTCTTGACCCATCCCTGGAAGTGTTCAAGGCCAGGTTGGATGGGGCTTTGAGCAACCTGGTCTGGTGGAAGGTGTCCCTGCCCGTGGCAGGGGAGTTGGAACCAGATGAAATTTAAGGTCTGTTCCAACCAAACCGTTCTATGGTTCTATGACCAGGTTCCATGTTGCACCAATATTTGGTGGCTGTTGTCCCCCTCCACAGTCACCTCTGCACGGCTGCAGCCATGGCTCAGCCTTCTCCTGCACTGGCAAGGGGCCCCTGGCATCTCCTCTTACATCTCAATGTGCGGGTTAGGACCTTGGCTTACGCTGCTAAATGATGCACCTTTGCTTAGCATGCCCACCTTTACTACATATGCTACAAGGACCCTGAAGGACTGCAGATAGCATCTGAACTTATTCTGAACACTTTGGGACTCCACCTACTAAGTCATAAAAATTAAAGACAGTTACTATGATGAAACTAATCCCTTTTCCTCTTTTGCTCTCAAGTAATTCATTGTGAAAAGGCATTGGGCATATATATCCTATGTTCCACTTCTTAAGCCTCCTGGATCCACAAACTGGTGACTGCTTCATCAAACATATATTTTATGCATCCTGTAAGCTCAGGAAAACTGTATAATTCGGGGTACCAGCCAGGGTGTGCAGGTGGCATTTTGCTCGATGCTGTGTACATCTGTAAAACTAAGATACTCCTCTGCATATTTGGAGGTTGGTTTTGTTTGGTGTTTTGTGGTGTTTTTTTTTCTCCTGCTTCTCTCTTCCTGGAACACTTTTATCTCACTTCAGTAATTGCCAGCAAAACTCACAAACAGTAAAGTCCATGAGTAAACCTTATCAGCTATGTTACACTCAACAGCACTCCTCTCCACTTCCATGCGGGCCACATCTTGAAAGATGAGCATTACTGCCACAGGCAAAGGTAGTCACGGGTGTCCTCATCCCACAGGGTTTGGTGCACTGGCAAAGGGTTCCCAGAGAGGGGATTGTATTTTTTTTTATTATGGTTTTATTACAATCCTAAGCTATGTATGCAATATCTTCTGCTATAAAAGGCAAATGCATACGATAATTTGTAATTTTGTCTAGCTCCATCCTGTTTAGAACAGGAGAACTGATACATAAAATATGCCAAAGCCCATTAGGTTGGCTTATGATCTTAAATAGCCTTGCATAAGAAACTTCGGAGCGAGACTGAAAGCCTCCAGAGCATACAGATCAATTGTGCAGCAAAATGCCAAAGTCCTGCCTTTGCACTGGTCGTCTGAGAGAGCTGCAGGGCTGCTGAAGCTTTGTCTAGAAGGCACCCAAGCTCTTTGTCAGGGCAATACAAAACCCCTATGTTATTTGCATGATTTATAGTCTTCCACTCACCTACACCACATGAATAGCATTAACACCTGGCAGACATTCCTGTAAATGCTGAGAAAGTCATCCTGGGCAATTTTCTCTGGGCAACTGATTTGATTAATTTTCTGGAGAGCGCCGTCCTGCCAGTTGGCCTGGCTGGGGAAATGTTAAGAAGTTTGTTTGCTTGGTTATCCCTTCCCAGGGGCCTCGTTGGGATTACAACTAATTGAAGTTTCTAGGCTAATTTATTTCTTAATATCCTTGTGTGAAATGTGAGAAGCTGCATTAAACTTAACAAGGGAAAAAGGGGAGGAGGGTCACTGTTCTGTCGTCGTGAAGCTATGCTGAAGGTTTTCATGACTTTTCGTTGGAAGGGATCATCTCTCTTGCCTTGTGCCAGCAGCTCTCCCCTTCCCAGCGGGTGATTCAGTTAACGGAGTCACCAAATGAAATGTGCCTGCAGATCCGTAAGCTCAGCCCTGCGCACACCGCTGCTGGTGAGCCTTCTGCTGATCCTGGTTTCCCTAGATTGCACCTAGGTTTTAGGAATTCTTGCTGACATTAAAGGACACACATAAGGTTCACATGCTGCTTTGTCAACTTCACGGTGAAAATGAACAGGGTGTGGAAGACGATACGTAACTACTGGGTACATGCACATCAACGAGTTTTCTATTTTCCCTCAGCACCAATATTCCCTTCCAATACACGTACCTTGTAAAATCCTTCCTTGGTTTTGTTGTATTCTGAAGGACTTTTTTTTAATTGGAAATCGATGTTTTTTCCTAGATACATGAAAAAGATAATAAATAGTGTTCTAGAAGTGCAAAACTAGAGCAGAAACTTTGATTCTTAATGCTGCTGTGAAATTTTAAATGTTCACTGAAAAGGCTTGTTTGAGCCTTACAGGAGAAGAAATTCAGCGCAGCCAGCCCAGAGTGCTGAACTCACCACAGCATGACTGCCAAACCCAGAAGAAAGGTTTTCATCACAGCCCTGCTTTGACAGAAAGGAAAACAGGTTTTAGGACAAACAGCCAGCAGCAACTGAAATCCAGAAAGTCTTCAGAGAGTGTTGGCTACCACATTATTGTATGTTTGTGATAAGGCATGTACCATAAAGGCCCTATCATTAGAAGCAGAGTTAGGATGAGGTCTGAAAGGCGGCTCATCGTGGTCTGCTCCCAAGCCGACCAGAGCCTGGCACTGCAGAATTAATTACAACCCCTGACTAGTAAGGACAGAGTCGAGCAGAAATGGAAAACAACGGCGACAGGGATTTCTCCTGAACATTTTGAAAGATGAGCTCTGGTTTTGGCTGAGACTCGGGAGCACAAGTTTTACACATATGTTAGGATAAGGTCAGATAAGTGAGGTACAGGCAAAAGCACGAACTACAAAAATCGTTCACTTCAACAAGAAACCTCAAGATGAATTAGCAAACCCGCCAGGTGACCGCCAGTCAGAACAATTGCTGCCAGGTTAAGATCGCAATAACCGAGATCTGTTTGCTTAAAAGGTAAAAGAAAATTATTTCCCTCACTACAGATACCATACCCAAGCCCAGAAACGTGCTGCCGATGTGCTGAGATGGCTCTGATGGGGCCGGCGTGTCTCCCGACGCCCGGCGGCTCTCGCCCGGCCGCAGCTGGACCAGGACACAGGTGACTGGTTTGAAGATTGTGCCGACAGCTCTGAACAACCTGCAGTCACGTCCGGGAGCTCTCGTGCAGCTGTAACGAATACACACGTTTAATGAGCAAGGCGACTCCCAAGGTGAGACTAACAGACAAGTGATTGCACCCACCTGTAGTTCAGAGAGGACAAACCAGACTTACGGTATGAAGGAAATGAAATCAGGTGCCTAAAGGACATGTCCGAAACATTAAAAGATCCATCCACTCCTAAGCGGCACTTACCAGATGAACGGCTCTTCGTGGGTGCAGTGACTTGAGCAGGAGATGGGAAGAGCCGGTGCGTTGACATCGAGTTATTTACGGGCTTACTACAAGGGCATTTCTCAATAACTCCTTGAAGAGCACGGAAACTGAACTGGGCTCGAGCCCAGCCTAGGTCCTGTCTCTGACCCTTCTCTTTCAGCATCCATTTCAGTTCTCCTTCTTGCAGCAGCAATGGTGTCACTTCCTAATTGCTCTGAGAGCTAAACACGGAAAAATATTATAGATAAACTGTGTACGAATTGTCATTGCTGTTTTCTTTAAGATCACTTGGAAGACAACCCTGAAGGTTAGAGAAATGAAAATATCAGTGCTGCAGAAGTTAAAGGGATACTAGATACACTCACTAGAAATCCATCAAACACAGATGGGCTACCTAAGAATAGAAAATTTAAGTACTTCTGATGCTGTAACCCAAGAATTCCCTTCCTCCTGGCTCTTCCTATCAATTTTTCCACTGAAGGGGAAATTCCCACATCCCATTCTGCTTCTAACTTGTTTAAATGATGGTCGAATTTCCTTACCCCACCACCCATTTTGTGTCCCACTCCAGCACATTCGTGATTCTGGAGCTATTCTCTTCTATTCATTTTATGTTAATCATGATGGTCCTTTTCCTTCCTATTTGAATCCTAACCTGTCTTTTTTAAAGCTGTTTAAGTTTATACAGCTGTATATACCACTACCTCTTTATTGCTAGTCTGCAGACACCAGGGTACGGTCTGTGTGCTTGTAGATGCTTTGGGAATACATACTCTGCCCTTACAGACGGGGTTTTTTATTGGACCACTGATATATTCTTGCAGATAAAACATTTCTATACCTGTAGTGTGATGACACAGTATCATCTTTCTTCCCCAATATGATACACTTTTTTTAAACCCCGAAGTGTTCTGATCTATTGTCTTTAGTTGGCAGGGTTTCTGATTTTTTTGAAACACTCGGTTTAGAAAAACTTTTGGAAGACGTAACTGAGGTCTTTATAATAACTTTCACTCAGCCTAATTCCAGATGCTTCATTTGTTTTTTTACATTGAAGTAAGAAAAAATAGCTCCACTTGTAGAGGAAAAATTTTTTTCCTGCATTTTCCTGGGACAGTAAACTGATTAAGAGAAACTTTCATCTGTTGACTTTTCTTTCATCCAGGATTGACAGTGATTTAATTTTTCAAGGTTTCTTAAATTAAATTAGAATGTGGGAGGGCGAAATTCTGATTTGCATATCCTTACTGGGACAGTTTTCAGGGCAGTGCTCACAAGGCAGCGTGTCAATGTTTTGCACCTCTCTCAGGATTCTGCCCGTGCTTTAGGAAGCGGTTTTCAGGAGGGTTCTCAACTCACTCGACTTGTTTAATCCTGAAGGCAGAGCGCGGACCACTTCCCAGAGGCGAAGCGATGCTGATGGGCTCCCTCTCCTTCCGCGCGGTGCTGCCGAGAGGATCCCACCTGCGGCTGCAGGGTTGTGGAACTCGCGCGGAAGGTTCCGAAGCTGTGTTCAGTCTTCCCGGCCCCGCGGTCGCTCGGCGAGCGGGCAGATGGAGGGAGGCGTGGGCGGCGCGGTGCTCGGCACGGTGCTCAGCACCCGAGGGCACCACGCCAGCCTCCCCTCTGCCTGGCAAACAGGGCTGCAGCCTGCTGGCAGCCGTGCCCCAAACTGACAAATCCGTTCTTCTGCCACCTCATTTGCAAGAGAAGAATAAGAAGGATTTTGATTCCGGCATTTATGTGTTTTAATAATTTTTTTTAATCACTAATGTAGATGGTGATTGGATGTGTCTGGGAAGGAGAAATATTTTGGTCTCGCATCATTCGGGTTTTGCTCTTCCATGGTTACGACAGCCCCCAACAGGTACGGTATTGCCAATACTGAAATAGCAGGAATTCTTCAAAGAACTGTGTAAGGGAATGGTGGAAAATGAGCCTTTTTTAGCAAGCTGTGAACGTGTAAACAAACATGATCAGTGTAATTATTTTTTCCAAGCAATATGAATAGGACATTTTCCTGGCCGGAAGCAAGCAAAATTTCTTGATGTATTGGGATGCCATATACTGAAAATTTGTTGTATATTAAATTGCATTTAACATTTATTCTCTCTCCTGCTCTATCAGCTAAGCAGTGCAGCATTAGGTAGGCATCTTCATCTTGCACATTTCCTTAATCATATTTGTAAAAGATCTTACCCAATGCTCAACCCTTCATTAAAAGAACAGGCTTAAACAGTCATCAGGTAGATGTCAAATAAAAGAGATTAGCTGAAGTGGTTAATTAAAACTGAATATAAAATTAAAAGTTATTTTTCTTCTATGCACCACACAGTTTTCTGCTAAACTGTACACAACTCCTTCACTTTACCCACTATTTCTGCTGGAGATGTAAAAGTTTCGACAAGGTTAGGTGATGGTTTACCTCGACAGCAGATGGGAACGAGTCCAAAGCCCCCAAACAGTAACCTTGCCCTTATCCCTTCTCTCCACAGGATATTTCCGGACTGCTTCTCAGTCATGTCTGGCTGAATTTGCTTCCACACTTCTGGAGAAAGTCCAAGACGGCAGAGAGCTCCTGGGGATGGGTACTGGCAGGCTGCTGTGACCTGCGGCACTGTGGGTGGTCCTAGGAAGAAAATGGTTAATCAAAAAAAAACAGCAACAAAAAAATCATGTTCTGTGCTTCACAACAGTTTTGCTTGGCTGAAAGACTTGACCCAAATAATAATGAAAATTAACCAAAAAGCATGAAGTTTAAAAATTCTTGTGGGTTATAAAAACAATCTCAGTTTATAAAAGAATACAATTTTTGGTAAAATAAACAAAAAAAAAGATTGCTAATAACTCTTTTGTGAGATAACCATTATTTTAACTGAGTTTAGTGAAGTTTTTCCAAATGTTTTAAGCTTAAGAACTTATTTACATGTTGCCCATGAGGCAATGTTTTTGTGCTGAATTACTGACCGTTCAGTTATTTCTTGCCCTTCCTAGCAGTCAGTTACGGCTCTGGACACCAACATCAGCCAACAGCCGTCGTCTGCAATTACTGAGATGGTTAAATCTTGTGACAAAGAATGCGTAGAGGAAACAAAAACATTACATGTGTAAATAAGAGAGAGTCACTAACCCTCTTTAATTTATCTGCTCCAGGAAAATGCCGTGCAGGCTGCAAAGCAAGATAATGCTCCCTGCCCCAGAGCAGATAGTGCCGGGTGGCAGCTTGTCCTTTTCTGAAAGAAACAAGGATGAACAAAAAAATCCAACACGTGAGTTATTTGAAAAATGCTGGTAAAATTGTCTTGATCTGAAAGAAAACAGTGCTTTTCCAGCTTTCCCTGGTGGCATTTTGGGTGCTTGTGATTCTTTTCTGCTTCTGAGGAATTTTGTGCTTTGCCAACTCCAACTCATCCTCCTTGCACAGCCGCTGCTGTGGCACCTGATTTTATATTTAGATTCTTGGCACAAGGGCACGCATGCCGCCTATTGTCACTTGTCCTCGCTTCCCTTCGTTGTGATATTGTGCTTACCACAAGAGTGATTTAAATTTTAAATTCTGTAACTGAAATACAGAAACCATGCTGTAAATGCCGATGGACGAGTAACTGTGTCACCTGCATATCTTGATCTTTGTTTATCCTCATCATCAGGTCTTCGTCTTTTCTGCCCCAGCATTCAGCAGCTTCCTGCTGGTCTGCCTGAGCACAATGGTCTAAGGAGGAAAGAATGAGCAAGAAATACACACGGTTATGTACGGCATAATCCAGTTTAAGGATATGAAAACACCCTGCCAGCCACAGCAGACTCGCTCTACACCGCCTTCCTCATAAAACCAGAAAATGGATTTCTGAGGTTCAGCGGCAGGAACTGACCGATGCCAATGGAGACCCAAGTGACGACCAACCACCAAGCACTGACGTTTTGCAGCATGGAGATGTCCCTGCATAAATCCCCCTTGGGTCAATAACCCCATCTGTCATACCCTAACCTTTCAAATCAGCAGACAAAATTAAACTTCCAAGATTACTTTGTTCTGCAGGACTTGGGCAGATGCACAGCCTGGGACGCCGCCCTGCCCGGCCCCCAGCCAAGTACCCTCATTCCGTTCCCTGATAAATTCACTGCGCTTTTAAGGTTCTCCAGATCGAACTCAACCACGTTCCCAGGGGCTGGCAGGAGAGAACAGAAATAAAGAAATCAATCACTCGATGAGAGACAGGCTTGAACCAGTGCCAGAGCTAATACTCCCAAATTCTGGGAAGGATGTATTTCAATATTTATTAGAAAGGCACGTTTCTGTCAGATGTTTACAAGCCTGCTTTCCCAGCACTGCCTTCAGAAGGCTCAGGCACCTTCCCCGAGGCACAGAGGGCATTCCTTCACAAAGCTACCTCTATAAGCGTTGTAGAGGATTGCCATCCTCCTTTCTGCAGCAAGAACATCTTTCGCGTCCCGGGGCAGCAGCAGCGGCGGCACCGGTGACCAGAGACACGCTGCCCGTGGTGCCGCTCAGCACTTTTAAACTTCTTTTTGGCCTTTGTGGACTTTGGGTTTTTCCCTCTCCCTCTTCACAGCTGACTTTGTTTTCAGACTGTTGAACTGTACTGGGTAACCTAAGAATAATTGAGGGCAACAGGTAACAGCTCATTACCATCAGAATGTGGGTTCCCTGAGCAGCACTGATTGTAATTCAGAAACATTTCGAACAGTGCATCAGGTCAAGCCACTTAACGCTGAAACGTACAGGTCAGCCTTCAGAAAACAGGACTGAAGGCGCAACATTGCTTCCTTTCACTCCTGTGCCAGCCACTTAATTTACTCCCAATAGCACTAAATATAACTTAAAATACTTTATTGTTTATTTAATCTATTATCTTCAATCTTCAGTTCAATTTTCAATCATCTGAATTACTGAAACTGGCAGTTCAGACTCATAGAAAAATGAATTTTTCCATCCAATCTTAGTTATATCTTTAAGAGGCTATTTTCAGTCTTAATTAAAATCTATATACCAAAATTACCATTTTCCCACTAAAAGCAACATCGATGTAAATAAAATAAGTAGAAGCTCCTACGTTTCCAGCATCATATTGAACAGTTTGATTCACATAAGCCAATTTAAGAATAATTTGATTCACCCATCAGAATGGGAACAACCATCGAACAAAACCCCTCTGACTGCAGAGTGGAAGTGCAGCAGCAGCCATGGCGGGGCAGTGCCCACCGTGGCCGTGGGTTGGCATGGCGCGGTGCTGCTCCCAGCCGCCCGCGCCCCATCCTGCTCCCACACTGGGTACCTTCAGGCTTGTGCAGCGCTCCCATCCCCTGACTGGAGCCTTATCCCACAGGACTGCTGTGTGTGAGGTGTCCTAACACCGACACAAGAGGAAGTCAGCGTGTCCCAGCATGGGGTCACGAGAGCACGTCCAGCCGCCCCTGCGTGCAGAGGCCACGTTCCCTGGCCACGCAGCCTCAGCACAGCAGCAGACCATAAAGCTACAGCTAGATAACCTTTTCTTGAACTAAACATACTCATCAGAAATCGAGTTTGAACAAAAAGTGCATCTTCTAACCTACCATGAGGAAGGAAGAAGGTCCACGGAGGAAAACCGGGGCAGCTGTCAGAGTGTTAGGCAGGGTACTGGGAAGCACGGGGCACTGGCATTAGTTCCCACTTATCTCGGGTGCTCAGTCAATGTTCTTGATCCTAACCTTCAGATAAAAGCAAAGTAATTTGATAAATAGAAGGACACTGCTTTGTTTACAGCTGACCAGAATAAACTCTGTTGTTAGGATTTGGCTCAGAAAAACAGCCAGAATAATTACTTGGATCAAGAAGAGATAGCTGAAACAGCTTTTAAACATTTCATCCCCTGTCGCTTTATTTTTAGAAAAGAAAGCCATGTGGCCACATGGAGAAGACAAGGTGCAAATTGTACAAGTTATACTGGGAGAAATTTCACCTTAATTTAAGAAAGAAATTTTTTTTTGCCATGAGAACAACCAGTCACTGGAACAACCTCCCCAGGGCCGTGGTGGAGTCCCCAGCTGGAGGCTTTCAAGGCACAGCTGGACAGGGTGCCAGAAGACCTCGTCTAGACTCCCTTTCCCTCAAAAGGTTGGACCAGATGATCTTTTGAGGTCCCTTCCAATCTGGGCTGTTCTATCTGATTCTAAAACCAAATCCCTAACTATGTGTTTTTTCAGGATAAAAAAAAAGAAGAGAGGCAGGCAGAATCAATAGCTAAGTAAGAAACAGGTCAGATCATTAGTTTTAATATTTTACTCATTGACAAAAGTTATCGACTTCCATTGATGTTCTATAATATGTATTTAAAGAGCAGATGATGCTTTACAGAAATATTTGGAGTACATTAAAGAAAAAGAACAATTCTACCCATGACAGAAAATCTATTTTTGTTTGCCATCATTTTTATTAGGAGGAGCATTCACATCAAAAAATGATGCATCAAAAGGCTGATCTCCTTTCTGAGCTCAACACCTGTGTAGGTATGGAACAGTTTTACAGGATTTCATTGCAAATAATAGATTTTTGCAGATTTATTGATCACCTTTATAGAATTTAATCAAAAGTTACATTTGTGCTACAGAATTCACAACTAGATAAAGATGATGATTTTATACTGGACATTGCAGACTTTTGGAAAAATTTGGAAAATACTGTTATGTTTCTTTTGAATTTCATATGTTTCATTCCACAACAAATTATGTGGTACTGATCATGAAACACTTACAAAAACAGGACTGTTTAGGCATTGCTACCCTGGTGCTTTATTTTTTTAAGTGCTATACTAGAAATCTAAGTTGCATAGGCAGCCATTTATTTCTACCTGTATACAACTATTCCTGCCCATTCTGAGAGTCTGACAGAGCAGTATCTTCAGGTAAAACTTTTAGAAAGCACTGAGTTTAAAAAGAGGTCTTAGGACTTGACCCACCGTTTCAAATTAATTCAGAGATAAAGTTTAAAAAAACTCTACAATACTTAGAGTGTCTGAATCCTTATAATCACTGATTATTAACTCTTCCCTTACATGTAGGACAAGGGGTAATGGTTTTAAAATGAAAGAGGAAGGATTTAGATTAGGTATTAAGTAGAAATTCTTCACTCTGAGGGTGGTGAGGCAGTGGCAGAGGTTGCCCAGAGAAGCTGTGGATGCCCCATCCCTGGGAGTGTTCAAGGCCAGGTTGGATGGGGCTGTGAGCAACCTGGTCTGGTGGGAGGTGTCCCTGCCCAGGGCAGGGGGTTGGAACTGGGTGGGCTTTAAGGTCCCTTCCAACCAAACCATTCTGTGATTCTACATTTTTGACGAAGGTGTTTTTGACAATTTGTTCTGGTAGAGTTCTTTAAAGCTCAATTTTTTAATTAGAGTAGTGCCTCAACACTCAAAGTGTCTACTACATTGGACATCGCACTCTCGGTGGAAGCCTCAAACCACAGAGCCTGACCACAGGGCTGGACCGCGTCCACTCCTTCCCCCAAAGGGGGTGGAAGGACATCCCCTCCGCGCCTGAGGTGGAGGAGCGGCATCGGGAACTGCCACCCGTGCTCCCTCACCCCTGGTCCCCACGTTCCAGCAGCGCCGGAGAGGCAAACCCCAGCAGAAGACGCAACCCCTGTCATTTAGCTGCAGTCCATTAAATAGCCAGATGTGCCCAAGATCAGGTTCCTCCAATCTATTCCATTATGGATTAAGTGGAGTCACTGAAGAAAATCATTAAGACCGTTTTGCTGTCACATCACCTCCAAATGACTAAACGATTTACTGGAGTGCTTTCCCCTCTGCAGAGGCTGGACCTGGCTCACATTTGTTAAGTGCAGAAGTCCTTACGCTCACTCACTGAAATAAAAATTCAGGCTAAATTTCTCGTTTCCCACGGGAATCTTAAATCGGTACTTTTCATTACAAACTGATTTTTAACTGCCATCTTCCAAATAGGTATTTTAGTTTAAAAACTGGAAACAAAAAGAAGACTTAAATTCAAATGCTTACCCAAAATGAAATAAAACATTTTCTCCAATATATCTTATGATTTGCTTTCATTCATAACACTGAAATTTGAGTTCCAGCACACATGAAAACAGGTTTTGAAATGCTGATTTGGAAGAAAAATTTTTATTCTGAATTGAGTCACTGGAGACCTAATATTCAGAATATTAAATTAATACAGTGACTGTCATTGGTATAATGGTCTTATTTACTTGGTAGAGGAAAGAGCAAACACTAAGGAAGGAAGAAAGAATTAACAAAGTACTACCACTGAAAAACTGACCGTAGAGTAGGCATGCTCTTACATGAGCATAGAGGCAATTGTGCAAACTATTACGTTTTGTCCAGCTTTTCTCTTCTCATGTGGAGAGAAGGAATAAAGTGATTTCATTGAGTTTATATTCAATTTCACTGTTCAGATCTAGATAATTAAAGCTGTTATATATAGCCTTCTATTTATTGGTTAAACATCAGTGTGTGTGAACTGGCATACTCACATGTATTGCATATATATATATACAGACATATGGGAATGTGCAGCAAAAGAAATGTGAATCAGTTGAACATGGAAGCCGTGATGAAATTCCTGCATGTCAAACAGAAAGTAATTAATAGAAAGACACACAAGAAACAAGTCAGGGTTTAAAATCAATGCCTTGAATGTCCGCAAAAAGGAAGTGCCTATTAAAACCAATCTATCAACAACTTTTTGTCAGCTATGCTAGGTCTTTGACCATCAGCTAATCCATTTTTAAAAATATTTCTATAATTTGTTTTTTGTTGAGCACTTATTATTTTTATACGCACTAAAACGACTAAGCAATATAGTTTCTCCTTCAGTGCAAACTCTATATAAACCATAGAAAAGAAAAACTTCCTTTAAAGAAACATGGTCCCTGGGTTGTACACAGACAGCTGCATGGCTCCAGATGTTTGCAGCAGGCTGCTGATTGTGTAAGAACTCACAATAGCAGAACAATTTTAAGAGTATATTCTGGCAACTGGTTGAAGAACTATTATATTTTGTTACGTAGAACACAATTTTTAAGGATACATGCCTAGGCCTACATGGATATGCACCACCTAAAACTGAAAGGTACTCCTAAATTGAGCAATATTACTGAAAGTGGAACCTGTCCCAATTGCCCCGGCACTGACCTCTGCTCGGGAGCTGGTTTTGTAGAAAACTCGCTTTGCTTCCCTAATATCCAGGATATTTATTATTATATATTATA
>NW_009605461.1:21461-32892 GCF_000690535.1 Cariama cristata | reverse complement strand
TATATTTGGTAGCTTTAAAATCTAACTGTTTTATTGCAGTGCTGTGATCTTAAGGATATCAAGCTTGCCTATCGGTTAAATAAGGCAATGGAGAAGGGAGACAACTGGAAATTCTTGGACGTGGATCGGTTAAATGCCTACTGGTGAGTGAAGAGCAGGTTACGTTCAGCGTCTTGTGTATTGTTGTCAAATTGAATACAAAGTAGGATTCGAACATTGCACAGAAAGATGTTTTGTTGAACATCGGCTGGTTATTGTATGTGCAGGTTGGGAATTAGGTCCCTCTTAAGAACAGTGACAGCTTAGGATTTATGTTCTGTTTGTGGCCTTGCCCGAACTGGAACGAAGTGTCTTGTAGCGTCCGTTTAGCTTAATACCCATCCAAGAACTATACCAACCAGTTGTATTTTTTACAATCCTCTTGTCCACTTAGGATGGCAGCTTAGGAGGTAACACCAAAATAGGGTACAGGTCAGGCCTAGCTCTCTGCGTGGTGGTGTAGAGAGAGGTTGCCATGCAGCAGATGTATTTAGGCACCAAACTCCCATGTAGTTCCACCATTTGACCCTGTAATCATGGCATCTGAAATATCTTTACCAATGTCATTAAGTGCTGCAGTCAGCGAATGGAAGTCCTTGGGAGCATAGTCATTTGAAGAAAAGCCTATTTATGCGCTGCAACTAGAGATGCTTCAGTAAATTTATGAAAAATAATTATCATCAAAAGAAGATGTATTTTCAGAGGTGGGATGATTCCTATGATCTGACCTTATTTAACCTGTAAATAAATCAAGGAAATTAATGGAAATTAATTTCTTGGTGTAGGGACATTTTTCCTAGTCAGTGCATTGGATCAAGGTTAATTTAATTCACTTCTTAAAGTGGGCCTTAACCAGAGGTTGCATTTGAGACAGATTCAGATACCTCAAACCGGGCGTCAGGCAGGGAGATTGTATTTTTTCGAGATTTTAAAATGGAGTGGTCTAACTTCTAATTAATTCTGCCAATTACCTAGTGTCAGCATTAAGTTCTCTCAAAAATGCTACTGCTTTTTTAATTGTATGGAATATTGCAATCGTACAGTGAAATTTCCTTGATCTGTAGTATGAATCTGATCAAAACACCGTCATTTGCTGGTGCTTCTGTATGGTTTGGTTGATTTAATCATTACTGAATTAGAACATTTTTTGCCTCCTCCAGGTCAAAATTCTTTTCATTGTTGTGTATGATGGAACAAATTGATGTTGTATTGAAATGGTACAAAGAAATGTCCCCTTCGGTAAGTATGTATTAGGGTAAGCAAGCTTCAGAGCTTTAGTATGGAGAAATGGAACAGTTGCAGTTTACTGAAACAATTCTCTTCCTTCCTCAGCTCTTCTATCCAACTCCTAAAAATATATTGGACCTCCTTCAAGCACTGGATGCAGCCAACCACTTGGAAGTGATACCTTCAGTCTGGGAAGGTCAGTAATAGCCACACAGCTACGTAGGCAGTTTGATAAAAGTCAGGAGCCATGCAAAGTGGGAGGTGGTTGGGAAACTTCCCAGTGTTCAGAAGAGCCATGGTGAGGTTCTTTGGCATGAGGGATGTTATTCCTTAGTGCGGTGCTGGGGCTGTTGTATTAGAGAAAGGCAGAACCGATAGCACAATCAAGAGAAATCGTGGCTGTGTCATAGTTAAATGTCAGAGTCTTGGAAAGCTGAATGCTTCCCAGAGAGTAGTACCTTAACCAACAGCCCAGGTTTAACTCATTTAAATTATTTGCCTGTTCTTTGCCCCTTAAGAAGAAGAGACAAGAATGCAGATACAGACTTCAGCACACAGAAAATACCCTGCTGTCACCAAACACCAAGGGGACAGACAGGTTCTTCTAGGGATCCTTGGCAGAATGATGACAGCACTAATATGGAGTTACAATTAAAGCTTTATTTTCTTCAGAGGATTTTATGATTAGCATAGCATAGAACTTATAATCAAGAGTAGCACATGATTTCTATAAGCAGAATCAGTATGGTACAATTTTATAAGTAGCATAGGATAGAATTTCACAGCACTGCTTACCTTATGGTTTCTCTGCAGACTGGGACAAATCTTAATACTTGATTTGCTGTGTCAACATAAAAATCATAATCGAGCCTCGAAAAACATACAAAAGAATACAAGTCATCACTCAGTCCTCAGAAGAAGCAGACAAAGGTGGAGGTGTCCCTGGGCACCGGAGGGTCATGGGTCTCGCTGTCCAGCAGCAGCTCAGGTCCAAGTTCCCACTTAGGACTTGCAACTGCTTGGTTTTCTAGACAGTGCTCTGTGTGCTGTTACCTTCCCTGTTCTGTGACAGGGTCATCACCACCCCTGGGTTGTCCGGGAACCTGGGACCTTGAAGGCTGTTAATGAGGGGAGTAGTGGGGCTGCTGCCTAGGAATCTTGAGGCCAGCAGGGAGGGGAAGAAGAAATCTGGTTCATGTATTTGGTGCACAGGACCTTCAGGGCCTGATAATGAGGAGGAAGGGAACTAATACCTACTAACTACTGCCTTTCTCTAAACAGATGTGAAACAGCTGGGGTTTAATAGGAGGCCAGACCTGTTGGAAGAGCTCTTGTCTTTGATGAGCAGGGAGCAGCACCCTGATGAGGTAAGGAAGCTGTTGTGGTTTAACCCTGGTAAACAGCTATGCCCCACACAGTCGCCTGCTTGCTCGTTCCTCCCCGGTGGGATGAGGGAGAGAGTCAGAATGGTAAAAGTGCAAAAACTCATGGGTTGAGGTAAAGACAGTTTAATAAGTAAAGCAAAACCCGTGTGCGCAAGCGAAGCAAAATCAGGGATTCGTTCACTGCTTCCCATGGGCAGGCAGGTGTTCAGCCATCTCCAGGAAAGCAGGGCTCCATCACAAGTAACAGTTACTTGGGAAGACAAATGCTGTAACTCCAAACGTCCCCTCCTTCCTTCTTCCCCCAGCTTTTATTGCTGAGCGTGACATCATATGTATGGAATATCCCTTTGGTCAGTTGGGGTCAGCTGTCCCAGCTGTGTCCTCTCCCAACTTCTCGTGCACCTGTGGTCTACTCACTAGTGGGGTGGTAAGGAGAGCAGAAAAATCCTTGGCTCTGTGTAAGCACTGCTTAGCAATAACTAAAACATCCCTGAATTATCAACAAACACACTTTTCATCACAAATCTAAAACATAGCCCCATACTAGCTACTGTGAAGAAATTTAACTCTATCCTAGCCAAAACCAGTACAGAAGATCAGTGAAAAGAATCAAGGTGTCTCCCCGTCTCTGTGTGCAGCATACAGACTGTATTTAAGTGCTGTATTATTGTCCCTGGTCGGTCTTAAGAGGTCCAGTTCCAGTGGATAGGCTGTTACAATTTTCCAGATCCGTGTGAGCTTATCCAGGCCCGCTAAACCCTTCGGATTGTCTTCAACCTAGAGAGAAACCTCAGATTAACACAGAAGAGGAATCACTTCCTTCCCAGGGTTTGGAAGAGTAATCCAGCCCAGCCAGCTGCATCTCTAGGGAAGCACATGGCAGAAATCAGGGATTCTTGCCAAAAATGTCATTGCAGGAACTGGCTTCTCCAGCTGAAGAGGGTTAAGTGCTTGTGTGTACTGCAGAGATCTCCAAGTACAGCTGACCCTGCAAAGCCATCTTGGAGCTTGCCTAGTGGGGACAATTGTCCTGACAGAAGTGAGAGAGTTTTCTGCCAGGAGTAACCACTGTTAACTTACAAATTTAAATCACATACAGGGCCCACCTGTAGGATCTGTAGGAGGAATTGCACTGAAAAGGATATGTTAATTCTAGAGGTTTTGGGATTAATAGCACAGTCTTTTCACAGATTCAACTGGCATTTGCCAAGTGTGCTGAAGACATCAAAGCTGTCCATGAGCAAACCGGGAGGGAGCAGGTCCCGCTAGAATGGACAGGCAGTGCGCTGGGCCATGTCGCTCTGTTGTTTGCCAGGGCTGGGAGAACCCAGGACGCTTGGTACGTGTGTGGCTGTCGTGAGCTCCTGGCTTGCTGACAGTGTAACTCAAGGCTTAATCACAAAAATCAAAAGTTAACGACTTGATTGCCTTGGAATGCTGGTGCAAAGGGAGGGGGTAAATCCTTCTGGGAATGTGATGGGGGGTTTCTTAATTTTATTGTTCATTCTTGGCACCAAGTTACAGTTGCCTATCTTAAAAATGGTTTAGAAGTTGTCGCAACTGACTTAGAGCATCGTACAGTTGCTTATGGCAAGGTAGCGTTTGATTATCACTTCACTAAGGACTGCAGATTTCCTACAGCTTCCCATTTTCTAATTTTTAGAACTCTTTGGAATTCAGACTGCTGAAGAGATTAAATTAAACCTTTGATTAGAATTAACCCTAACTCAAACTCTAAAGAGAATATTTTTAGAACTCTCCAGTAGCTAGACATGCTTTCAACTTGAAACACTGGTTAAAATAGCTAGCCTGCAATTTAAGGTTCTGAGCTATTATCTGTTAAATACAGATGCCCTCTTTGCACTGATTCATTTGAAACAAAGAAGTGGCAAGTACCCTTCTAAAAATATATAATATTTGAAAGTAAACTTGCCATCAACTACAGTTTTTATTTTTTCTGCACTGGTTAAGGTATTTTGTGTTAAACTAATCAGTGG
Source organism: Cariama cristata (assembly GCF_000690535.1). Taxonomy (NCBI): domain Eukaryota; kingdom Metazoa; phylum Chordata; class Aves; order Cariamiformes; family Cariamidae; genus Cariama; species Cariama cristata. Next base: position 28,244 of record NW_009605461.1, on the reverse strand, counting down.
TGTTATCTGGTACACATTGCATCTGCGAGAATGCAGCATGGGATCTGTTTCAGATCTGTGGGGAAGATCGCTTCATGAAATTGAGCTTGCCTGCATTTCAGCGGGGGCTTATCCAAGAGATCTAGTCTCTGTCTCTTCCTGTGTTTTGTGATGTTTCTTTTTTAATTACTATTTTGTTTTTAACAGGAACATGATGGAGCGTTTCCAGCAAATTAATAGGATTCCCACGTGAGTACTTTTAGGTTCTGACTTCAGGGACTGAGTCTCCCCTTTGGCTGAAATCTTGCATTTCTGTTACAGAATCATCGAATAGTTTGGGTTGGAAGGGACCTTTAAGGTCATCTAGTCCAACGCCCAGTTATAACTGACAATAGTGGTCCATATCTTATTGTTACTTCCAAAGCGTGTGTCTGTCCCTGTGAGCACGGGTGTTTGTTTATCCAGCTGGTAGGTTCCAAGACCCTTCTGTCTCAAAAAATACTGAAAATGCAAAGGGGAGGGGTTTAAGTGGTTGATCCTCAAGATGTCATTGAATGAAGCTGTGGGACACGGAGAACAGTGCCACTGATGAACTCGGCATTAGAAATCGGTCAGAGCAGGACTCCTGAGAACATCTCATTTCCCGCATGCTGAAAAGAATTCCAATACACTATTAACCAAGCGTATGTGCTTCCGAGGTGTCTGGATTTCTGAAGACAAGTTTATCGAGTCAAATCCTAAATCTTATGTGATTAGCCTGTTAGGCTAGAACAGTTAGCTTTTCTTAGGATTTTGGGGGAAAAAATTCCGTTTGAAGTAGACGACAACTTCTAAGGAATAGTAATGCATTTTGGGTTTTGTGTGGTTTGTTTTTTTTTTTTAATAAAATTTGAATTCTGGAAGCTCACATAAGTGAACACTGTGAGGGTGTGTGGTACCAAAGGCTGCTGTTAGTGGCACTCTGTACTTGGCCCTTTTTGCGGACTGCTGGGAGCGTGGCCCAAGGAAGCCTTGACACTGCCAAGCTGCATCAGAGCCCGTCTTAATTTAGGGAATAGAGAAAGGAGAAGAATTCTCCTGAAATCATGGTGTAGCTGATGGTTTGTGGCTGCCATGGGTCATGAAAGTAAAGAGAAAGTAAGTGGTTTCCCTGCTGTTACAAGATGGATCAGAGGCTTTTCTGGCTGAACTGTCCCCTGCCTTCCCTTCTCTGCCAAGCTCCCTGCGGCACCAGCTGCAAACACTTACTGGTTTCCATGCCTAAAGGCAAGAGGGGTGTCTCTGGCAGCTGTCACAGGTGACGAAGGAGCAGAGCCAGCACTTGGACATGAAATGGGAGCTGGCAGAGCAGAGCCAGCTGTCAGCGGCTCCCGGTGCCCACAGACAGCACAGCCGTCTTTGGCAGGGAGATGCCCGCCTTTGATTTAAAGCGGTTATACTGTTCTGTCACCTCTGCCAGCCCCCTAAAAGAGGGTTAGGGCCTGATGTGGGGACTGTAAAGAGGGGAAGGTGGCATCCTTACCCTGAGCAGTGAGCTGCTGCCCTCTGGTTTTGTCAAAGAGAAGTATTGCTTTCTGCTAGGATAGGAGTTCCCAAGCGCACCACATCGGTACGAGGTGAAGGCTGAGGTGAAATTCCTGGCAGGAGCAGAATTGGGCTGGTTGAGTGATCTGAAAATCTGTCACCTCCTCTCCCTCTCTAAAGCACCTGCTGTAAGTTAATGGCCACCTCACCTGGGGCCCTGTGAACACGCTTTATCTTTGCTTTTGCAGTGACCAGGTGATGGATGAGTTCTTGAACTGTGCAAAACAAACCAATTGCCCAGATGAAGCAATTATGCTGGTAAAGCTTGCAGCATCCCTAGGTCTTCCTTCGTCTCAAAGGCTTAAAAGCAGAACAGAGGAGGAATTTGAACTCTCTGAAAAGCAGAAGTAAGTTGGAGTACTTCATGTTACTGCTGAAGGGGTATAGTAGACCAGGTGTTTGGGTTCGGGAGGTAATTCCTGAAGAAAGGCTTCTCTGCCGAGGTAGCAGAGAACTGGCTTCAGAATGATGTACTTTTGCGTTGCTTCTGGTCAATTCACACCCCCAAACGGCCCCTCTGGTTTTGATTCCATGCTGTATCCATCCCACCTAGGAGAGACGGTAACTTGCCATGATAGGGTTAGCCTTATCCACCCCACAGATCTGTTACCGCCTTTCCTTCCCAGAATCTTTTCCTGGCTGGGTCTGGCCACCTAGAAGACACTGACCCCAGGCCAGTCAAAGCAGGGAAGTGGTACAGGGTGGCCCTGCACGTGGTTCACATGTTCTGAGGCTCACGGTCAGTCTTCAGTACATCTCAGTAGCCACCACTGTTCACTGCCAAGCTGATGCAGCCAAGTTCAGATGATGGGCATAGCCTTGAGGGAGCAGTTTGGAGGCAGTGGTCTGGTCCAAGGGAATGAATAAATAGAAGTCCAGCACCCTTGTAGCTGACCCACCACCTTCTGGGCAACTGAAGTAGTCTGCTTTTCCAAAAGGGGGTGGGTGTGCTTCCACCGAGTGCTGGATGGACCTGTCCTTTGAGGCCAATAGGCATCAGACAGCCCATAATGTTCTCTTTGGGGGCATTTACCCTATGGTTTGGATCTCTCTTTTCAAGCAAAAGTCACAACAGGTGACTGATTCCTGGACTGTTTTACATTATGCAGGAAGACACTGGAGAGTATCGAGTCAGACAGCGACAGCAGCGATAGCGACAGTGACAGCGACCGTGACTAGCTGTCCCTCTTGCCATCTTCTTGGGAAAACTGGGAGCAACCAAAGCCAGGAGGATTCTGCAAGAAGAGAAATTACTGAAGGGATGGCTTCTGGGAGGTGCTGCAGCACTGCTAAGCCCTCCAGAGCATTCTGGTACGGGGCCTGCTTTGGCAAGAGTACGTTGTCCTCGTTGGAGCAAGCTAGAAGCTGTCCTGCTTCATCTTCGTGGTAACTTCAAACACAGCGTGGGCTACACCAACGCAGTCTCTTCTACACCGCTGCCTGCACGGGCTGGCTCCTGGTGGGCAGCTGTGGCTTCAGCAGCTTGGGGGAGGTACCGGAGGGCTGCGGTGAGAGGAGTGCTGCTTCCTGGAGGCTGCTCAGCAGGTACAAGACTTTGACTTGAGCGAGACTTCTCTTGGACCTCCTGTGACTTAAAACTTAATTCCTTTCCAGCTAACTTTAATGAACTACTTAAATATCAAGTTTATTCTGTATGTAAACACTGCAAGTAATGCAGTACTCATCACCTGTGGTGTTATTCCTCATACTTTTTGGTGTTTTGGGACAGGCTTTGGCCTGTAGATGTTAAAAAGCTTCAATTTGTACAGCTGGAGACTACATCTAATAAACGGCTGACATTAAAGCTGGCTGCATTCTGGAAATCCCTGAGCAAAACCTGTTGATTACAAAGTGTTGCTGCTGCGCTGTGAGAGAGTAAGTAAAGTTCATGCAGAATACAGCAATAAAGGGAACGACGTGGCCGGGAAGACAGATGACTGCGCTGTTCCGTTCCCTGCCTTGCAGTTACCTGTGCTGCTGTTCTCAGACTGTAGGGGAAGCTTGAAGGTTTTTTTTGACATACTCATGTCGAACAGGCAAAGAAAGTCTTGTTCCCGAGAGCATTAAATCATATTCTAGTGAAAAGCAGTTGATTCTCTTTGTGAAAAAAATAAACCCTTGATGTGCATGATGCTGCAGGACAGGTGAGAGCACTTTAGCAGCAAAAAGCAGCCTGGGGATAAGTCAATAATGAGTTGAGGAAACAACAGCTGCTAGAGGTAGAACAAACTACAGCTGAAAGGCTAAGTCAAGTGTTCCTCACATGACAGGAGTGGAGGGGCAGTAAAGGCAAGGTTTGCTCCAGAAAGCAAATATGCCAGTTCCAGGAACATGTGACTAGTCTGGAGGTAGATCAAAGATAAAGTACGCTCTTTGGTTTATTGTACCAACAATCCGAAACTGGATCAGCACGGAGACAAAGCCAGTTACTCATTTCAGGAAGCGAGTACTGGGTAAGTTTGATCAATTTGTCTTCACTGATGGTAAGAATTAAGGGAAAGGTAAGAGAAGGCAGGCAGGAGCTTGGTCTTTCTGTTCAGCTCTCGTGGCTGAACCAAAGCCTGGCTTCTAGATAGAAATACCTGGTCTTCTAGAACTACAGAAGAGCGGGTCTGACAAAAAAGATGCAGGGGTAGCAGTCTACCAGACCATGGGCTCTGACACCAGTTTAAGTTGTGTCTACTTAAACCTGTACTCGTACAGGGATTTTTTTCTTTTTTACAGCTGTACAAATTAACGAATAGACACATTGATCATATCAATGAATTCTTGCTCCTTGAAAGGAGTCACACAGAGGTAAGTTTTGTCTTCCTCGGGTCATGGAGAAAGGCTGTTCTTGTACTGCCTGGCTGTATGTGATGGTTAAATAGGAGACTGAACAGCAGGAGAAAGTGGTTGAAGTCTCGTTTTATTCAGCTGACAGAGTGGCGAATCATTAATGGTAGGTTACAAACATTATTTTGGTTGGATGACAAGCCTGCTTGGTAAGATGGGAAAACAAAATTTCTTTACACAAATTGTAGAGAAGCTTCCCGATGTTGGATGTCATGATAACTGAAAACCAATACAAATACAACAGGTGATAAAGTTAAATACAGTGCAAGGAAACAAGACGGTACCCGTGCTTTGATTTTAACGCTTCCAGCCCCTGCCAACAGCTTGGTTTGCAACCCTTAGGAGATCATGGGATTTCTTTCCGGCACAAACAATTGCTGAACTGCCTCCAAAACTACAATCCTAGCTCACTGCACTTGAGTTGTTCCTAACCCCACAGCGCTGGCATACGCTGTCAAGATATCCACAATTTGTTTTGTTTCTAGGGTCATTCGAGCTTCGGTCAGCCAGTCGTGTGCCACTCTCCTCGACTCTCCTCTTAACTGGTTGACAAATTTAGCTGCCAGCTCCAGATCTCCGTGTTCAATGCAATACGAAGCGTAAGACAGTAATTTAAACGTATCGAGGTCGTCAGGGCTGAGCTCGGCAGGTGGCTTCAGCTGTTGAGGGTGAAACACAAGCAGCGACTGCAGGTAAGACAGGAAGTATTGATACAAGCTGTTTCTCGTTTCATCGATCATGGCCACTCTTTTTGCCAGTTTTTGGACTGTGTAGAAACGTGCTCTGAGGGCCTCCTCGCTGTATACTCCCCGCGTCAGGGACTCCTGAGGGAGAGCTGCTGTTAAGGCTTCTGTAAACGCGTTGTCAGAGCAACTGGCTTTGATGGCCTTCACCGCGCTCTCCAGTGGCTCTGTGGGACTATCCCCAGAGGCTGTTTTCATGCAATATTTGAGTGCTTCAACAGAAAGCCACAGCTGATGGGCCTTTCTGGCTTCCTCTTCTGCTACTGCGTGACCTGCAAAAGAAGCCAAGAAAGGGACTTTCAGCTGGGGACACACATGCAGGAAGAGTTTTGAACACAAGCAGCAAAAGCCATCCCTCCAAACACTCTGCGTTCAAAAGCAGCCGCCCCCTCAGCCCTTGATCTTCGATTAAGTCTGTTCCACAATGCAGGGTCAGAACAAGAGAACAGCTTTTAGGAGAACCAGCTTTGGACTTGTACAGCTGGGATTTGCTGGGTGCTCAGCAGTGTGGCAAATCCAGGCCCATGAGCTACGTGCCTAAGCCTGGGTTCAGGCACCCAGGTTTGAGTAACAGGCCTTATCAAATACATTACTTTAGTCCTTAAAGAAATGTGATTTCAGCGCTCACTCTCAACTGCTTGCTCAATTCCTTTCAGCCTTGCATAGGCAGTGTTTATATCCAACGTGAAGTTGTCGAGCTGTTCCTGAGTAAGGCGTCGGAATTGCATTTCTTGTTCACTGAGTTTCTCCGATAAGTTCTGAAACAGAGCGAGACACATAGATCAGAAACAGCTGTTTAATTATATATACCTTAATAGTAAGGTTTGTTTCTATAAATCTGTTGCTCTTGCTAGGGACAATGCACATAGTAAATACAATATACCAGTAAGAAGCTTTATTGGGATGGATTTAACAGTTACTGCACTTGTAACCGTCAAAAATTTCTCACCTATAGCAAAAGCTTTTAAGACAAGTCTGAAGAAAACATATGCGTTCAGGCACTTTAGATCATCTCTTCAAGATAAGCAGGCTTCCCTCCCCAGCCTGCATTTCAGTCTCCTGGAAGATGGTTCAGGACTCTCATCCTGTGAAGCGTATGCTTTGCAAGGGTTCAAATACCCCCCCCCAAATTCCCCTGGGGACTCTTCTCCCTTACCTGCTCAAATTCCACCTTTAGTTCCTGCTCCTGGATCTTAAGAACATCTCTCAGATGGTCTGTGTGGGCAGCAGCCTGCCGCCGGAGCTGGGTCCTCATTTCGCTCTCCATCACCTCTCGAACTTCTTCAACCTGTACACACACGAGTGCTGTTATTACACTGCTACTTTTCAACTGCTTGTCACGTGCTTCCTTGTATCATTCCTGTGATTATCTAGGGTACATTTTATAGAAGTGGCATTCACAGAGCCCATGTTTCATCTTAAAAACCTGCTGAGGCCCATTTTTATAGCTGAACCTTTTCCTAAAAGTGTTAAAGAGCAGCTTCACAGTCCACAATGCCAGTAACTGGTGGTTACTCACTAGGCACTTAGTGCAGGTACCAAAACATTACACAAAAGGCCCACAGTAAGGTGTCAAACTAAACACTTGGGTGTCTGTAAACCAGCTTCCAAACAAAACAACACTTTACCTTTTCCCTCCATG
>NW_009605461.1:0-21430 GCF_000690535.1 Cariama cristata | reverse complement strand
ACTGCCCAAGTTAGACAGGGTTTAATAAAACTGTAATACTCCTTTTACCTGATCTTGGATAAAACAGCCACTTTAGAGCAGGCAGGTTAGCACAAGGTTTTAGGAGCAGTTGAACAGTCTGGGTTTTTTTTGTTGTTGTTGTTTTTTAAAGGATTGCATCATTTCCAACCTTCCATTAAATGCAAACATTCATAAATGCTCTAAATGAATACCTGTTACTGCAGTGCTTTGAACTAACAGGCTATAGGTGAAATCCTTTGTTTCCCTCATGTCAATGCAATTTCAACTAATGGCCAGTGTTTAAGCTTGTCTTCAGAGGCATGGATGTGAAAACAGCAGGAGTATTTGGCACAAGTGTCTGCCTGCAATGTGGTCTCTCAAAAGATAAAACCTCCAGTGCCCAAATTCCTACATTTGTACATTGCATTTCCTTCATGTCCAAAGCAGCATTAAAATTCTGACTTTTCGTAGGCCTTTCCAAAGAAATCAAATCCCAAACCACTGGCAAAGTGTGGAAGAACATAGAGGTACCTCCTGGAGGCAGGGTGGAAAGACTACGGAGCCCCAGGATGGCCATACTGGGTCAGCTCAAACATCTGTTCTGACCCAGTAATCCTCTCCAACGTGAAAACATCATTCCGTGTTTCGCTGTAGGATTTTACTATTTTAACTCTGCAGAAGTTTCCTTGCTCAACATCTCCTTTCCACGCTCAGCCCGAGGGGGTCACCCTATCTCTCCGAACATTGTGGCTGCTTTTCCGTGCACTCCCTCTAGCTCTTCTACAGCCTTTCTGAGCCAGAGGTTCAACCAGGTGTGTTACACCACTTTACCTTCTTCTCCTGTTCTATTTCAATCTGACTTTTGTGATGCTCCAGCGCTTTGGCCACTGCTGCCTCAAATGCTTTTTTATCTTCAAGTTTCTGCTTCTCCAGGGCCGACTCGATGTGCTGCTGTTCCCTCACTCGCTGCTCCACCAGCTCCCTGTTTAACTGGTCGATGCGACGATGGGCGTGTGCAATGAGAGAATTTAAGTCGTCCGTCGATAACTGGCCAGCTAAAGAAAGCACAGGGCGTTAGGAAGGTCTGCAGGGAAACTGCCACTGACGTGTTTGCTCGCCTCCCACTTGAGCACCACGAGGCTCCACGTGGTTGACCAGAAAGTACGTTTTATGAAAAGTTTCCGAGCACTTCAAGCCCTTGACCTGTGCTAATGCCCACTCGATACCACTTTCTGAGCCACACCTACAAGCAAGTACTTTCTGTCTAGTAGATGTTATCTTATTATCTTTAAAATTATTCACATTTTGTTGTTTTTTGTCTGGTTTTGTTTTTTTGTTTTTTTTTTAAACACTCCCATATCCATGTCACACTTAGTTAGCACAGACTGTTGACAAATCTGTCTGTTTCTTGGTCTTTACACCACCAGGTATTTTCCCCTGTGACAGCACACAGGGCAGCAGGATATGTAAAACCCCAAGCACTGATACCTCCCAGCTGGGTACAAGCTTACGGAAAATTTATCCTGAAAACGCTGAAGTCACTGTGAGAGACAGCCAGAATTACGTTCTCTCTTCAACAGCCCTCCAGACCAACTGCTCCCCATCAGATTTCTTACCCTGATTTGTACCTTTCAGGTTTGGCTACTCAAAGAGTAGCAGGGGTCACAACTACATCTGTGTCTGCTAACAAGTTTGCTTGTTTCTGCTGGGAGAGGAGGAGGACACAAGCTACACCTGCAGCATTTGTAGATTTGATGACCTGAGAACGCCGTAGGCTCTGTGAAATGCTGCAGCTCATTTTGTACTGACTGCCAGCTAAATCGCCTCTCTGGAAAAACCAGGGATACACTCAGGAAAGCGTTCCTGCAGGGTCCAGAGCAAGCGAAATTCAACGGTCCTTCAGCCAGCCTGCTGGCGAGTGCTGGAGAAAGGACTGGCACAAGAGGGCTCGGCGCAACGGTGCTCGTGTCTGGCAGGGAAGCTGAGCAGCACCACTACACTCAGCTGTTGAACTTAACGCTGTTAGAACAGGGTTTTACTGCACTCCAGTTTTAAGTTATGATTCTTTGATCAAAAGAAAAAAAAAAAAACAAACACACAATCAACCTCAGAATCAAAGAGTTAATCAACACTTCTAAAATCAATCCTGATGATTAAATTCAGAGAGTCAAGCCAACTTCAAATTAAACGAATCTGGTTTTGGTGACCCAGCTCCGAATGGCCCTAAGTGGCTTTTCAAGCTTCCAGAGTACCTAGGCGTGTCGGGAGGAGCTGGCGTACCCAGCACCTCTCAGGCCAGGACTGCTGCGAGGTGGGGCCTACTTGAGGCCAAACACCATCACACAGCTTAACTGGAACCGGTCAAAGTTTCTGTTTCTCATTGGAATCTCAGCAGCACGCATTGACTGGCTTAAATTCACAAAGCGAATTTAAACCTGGCTGTCACAAGCCAGCGATCACACTGACCTGGGAAGTGCTACTAGACAAAGAGTTTGTGGTTTAAGCTAGACGTGCAAAATTAGTGGAAAGGATCCCAAAGCATACCTCAGCCTGAAATGTTTTAGAAATGCAACATTTCACCCCTTTGTTGATACTGCCTGTAATTTAAAGTCGTGTACCACACAAACATAAAAAAGGACAAAGGGAAGAGGTGAGATTCACAAGACCAGAACAAGTTACAGTAACTCACCTAAGTCAGTTATCTCTGCAACAGAAAGAGGAAAGGTTGGAAAAGTTAATGCACATTCACTGCAGTCAGTCAGTCATGCAAAGGTAAAACACAAAACTTAAGAGCTGCTTACCTACAGTGACTTAAAACGTAAGTCTAAGTCTTTAGGAATTCAGGAACAACAGTATGTCAAGTACAAAAGTCTCGCTCTATTACAGACGAGATGTATCCCAAAACATCCCAACCACTAAAATCACCTTTGGAGGCCCACAGATCGATATTTAAGCTTAGCCAAAGCAAGTCTGAAGTAGAAAAGTGCAAGAGGACACTGGAAATTTTAGTCTGACATTTCTAGGTTCTTATAAATCAGAAGCAGTTGGTTAAGAAACAAATTCCCAAGCGGCAGTGAGAGTCACGGACCCTAACAAGTCAGTCCCATATATTCCAGCAGGTCACACACGTATGAAATTTAGTGCATGGAAAACTACCAGAGGATTCCCTTTCCTCCCTCCAAAGGGCAGTGTCACAAACCCCAAGACGTTCTCCCTTTATCCTGCACAAGGAAAAGCAGCTCCATCTCCAGGGTGCCTGAATAAAATTTTTTCTTCAAAACTAATACCCCAAAAGCAAACTCCATAAACGATTTGTTAATTTAAAATGTTTTCCCCACATGTACTGGGTGGGTGGTTGGTGGTTACTTAAACAAAAACTGACCATTCCAGAAATCTGGTGCATTCATTTAGCTTGGAAAATGATTTTGTGGACTAAGGTCCACATTTCTAAAGCACAAAGGAGCATTAAGAAAGAGTATGTTGAAATTCTTCGTGGTATACTTCAAGAAAACTGTTCGGCAATATTAATGCCACATTTTTTTCAAACAGTAGTTATCGTATCTAGAAAGAAATCTGTTGTAACTCAGCCATAAAGTCATGACAGCTCTCTCTGAACACTGCGGCTAGAAAAGTCTCAGATCGCTTAGTACATCTGATGTTAAAACCCTGATTGGAAATAGCTGGGAAATGTTTTTTAGGGAATTAATTTTTTTCAGCGACAACAGGCAGTAATTGCTCCATGGCCGTACCACACCTGAGTTCTTGCAGTAGCTTATCCACAGTAATGGGGTACGCGCGCACTCCACCTTCTGCAACTGCGCTTATCTTTAAAATGAAAGTCGTCGAGGTAAGTAACGGTACCTGTGGGCGAGGAGTGTGCAGAGGGCATTACTGTGGATGAGCTCACCGTTCCGCCATCACAACGCCATCATGAGTCTGACTCCCTTCCTGCTTGCTTTCTGCAACGCTGTGGTGTATGAACATTTCCAACAGCTCAAGGGAATACATTTATTCCTCTAGTAAGAGAGAAATAGTCTAACTATGCTTTTGAAGCGCGTTTCACACTTTTTGCTGTTATAAGCAAAGCAGAAAAGAGCTCAAGTTGAAAAAACCCAAGCACCTCAAATAAATACCGGCTCATGAGATTTCAGATCTCAGGCCACGGGTTGTAGTAATAGCATACGAACCCGTAAGATGCCTGCTCACTGCTTTTGTGCAGCGATGGCTGTTGCTCAAGGTAAGTTACTGTGTCCATTTAATTTAGAAATAACAGATACTGGGGTAGGTAGGGTATACACTGAAAGAGAGAATTCATTGTCTGTATCTATCATCTCAGTGATGATCCAGAGAAATTCAGGGGGTTCTTTATCTCTCTGTAATAATGGTGTATTATAATACCCATAATCACAGACAGTCAACTAAAAAAATACCTGATCAGTGAGCAACACAGATTTGATCCAAATCTGGAGCGACCTGGCTCTTTTCCTGGAATACCGGGGGAGGGAAAAGATATTTAAACAACCATATGATATTTATCATACAAGAACTACATTTTTTGAAACTTCCAATACAGTACAGGTAGTTTCCAGAATTAAGCCTCTTCGTAACATCTGCTTTAGATTCCTTCTTTTAATTGTGAACTAATTTTCACTTCAAACCAACCAAACGGTATGGAAAAGAGGACGCTGGACGTTCAACTCGGTCCCTGTAACTACAGGAGCACTACAAACCGAAGTGACTGGCGTGTAACGAGCACCAAGTAACCCCGCAATCAGACTTACTCAGCCCCTTCCAGCCAGGCTCTACGTCCGGGGTGATACTGTCAAGCTCTCGCTGAAACTCTTCTCTAGCTGTAGCCACAAGCTCGTGATACTGAGCTACTATCTTGGCCTCAGATTGTGCTGCCTGAACCTGTAACAAACAAAAATGAGATTAGTTTATTTTTCGAGGCAAGTATTAAAAAAAACGGGAGGCATACATGATTTAAAGCCAGGCCCTGAGTTAGCAGCAGGTATCGTTACCCTCCAGCCCAACAAAAGCAAACTCACTTGGAGGAGGAAAAAAACCCCACCCTGTGATATCAGACCTCTCATATACAATAATTATTTGCTGGGACTACCACTGATCCGTTCCATCTCGCAGGCACGCTGTCACTAGATAGCCAGTCTGTAGCCTAGACAGGACCAAAAGAGTATCTTCAATTCAGTTTATGTCTTTAAAGATCTCTAGCTCTTTTTCTCTGCTTACAGCTATCCTATAGGCCTAGCAAGCTAACCTTGTAAGGCCTGCCCTCCTCTCGATAAGTTCTCGTGTTCCCACTATTAGACTAAATTCACTCAAAATGCACCTAGTGAATGACCAGGTGTCCTGCAAAGGGAGCTGAAGTTCGCTTTTACATTTCTTCCCCAGGTTTCTGAGCTGTAAAGTGATTTACCCACCAAGTCATTAGCATACATTGCTCCTGCTCCTCCCTAACCTCATGTTAAATTCCTCTTGGAATCAAACAGAAAGAATGACAAGTCGCCCGCAGAAAGGACTGACACCAGCCAAGCTGGCTGGAGGCTCTTTCAGGACAGAGCTCAAGTTCTCGCAAAGATCTTGTCGTGTCTGATTACTGGTAGTATAATCAGCTCAAAGACTGAGTATAGCTAAAAAAGGATGGAATTTACACTTTAAAAATATCTAACCTACTACAGCAGATTTGGGAATGGGAGGTCTGTGCCAGCTGCCAAGCAGTCCTTACTCTGATGGCAATGATAAACAGTCTGTGAAAGCATCACCTTTTTCACGACGTTGTCCAAGTCCACTATCATATGATGAAGATTTTCTTCTGCAGCGATAATATGAGCTTTGGCTCCTGCGATCTGAGACTTCTTGGCATCCTCGATTACACCTTTCATCTTCTCTAACTCTTCTCTGAAAAGAGAAGCAGCTGCTAATTATAACGCTTACAGGTTTTACGACATAACCCCAAAGAAAAGTTTATGCTGTCTGTATTTATAGAAAGAACTACTGGATAGCTCTACTGGTGCTTCCCATCTACCAGCTGTACGGCTAAGATGCTGTGGTTAAAGATTTTATTTTTTTTTTTTCACAGCCTGAAACCTAAAGATGTCAGTGTGTCTATTCCACCTAAAATGAGAATTATTTATACTGCAATTAGTACTCGAGACTTAGCTGGAGGAGGAAGATGAAAGAAAGTTCACTGAAAAGAGTTAGCATTAGTAAAACTAAGTGAGTACTAGAAGGCAGACATTTCCATCACATAAGAGAGCATCAAGGAAACATTTTTAATAGAGATGGCTTACTCTTGCAGCAGTGTTTTGGACATGGTGACTGGTAGAGATAAATGAGGATGGGAGAAAATTTATAGAGCTCTTGTAGAGCTCTAGAGCCAAACCAGGACAGCTCTGTAAAGACAGATTTATTTATTTTTTTGTAATTAAGAAAGAACCGCTTTCCTCTAGCATAACTGGAAATCAAAGAAAAAGTGAAAAAGCCTTCCTTTTCCAAATCCATTCAAACCAACGGAGGTTTCTAATGACCTCATTGGAATAAGGAACAAGCTTTAAAATAAAGAAATAAGTAAATAAATAAAAGTGAAGGCACCCAGTAGAGCAACAGGGAATGAAAGCTAGCACATCTGGGGTTTGTGTTACCTTTGTTTTATGCTTTGAAACCTGTTACACCTCCTAACTATTTTTAGTCAGCACGGCAACTTTAAAGATAAGAGAAGTTTATAACTTAAATAGCAACCGTGCAACTTCAAGGATGATGTTGCTCTCTCAGCCTCAGAAGCATCAAAGGGTTTCCAAAATTATTTCTATCCTTACTACAAGGGCAACTTGGAGATACTTGTCCATCGTTTTTGCTGCTATAATCCCTACGCAATGAGTCTGCATGCCAGACTCGATGCACATCGACGCGGTTCATACAGAACCTGGGGTTACGACCTGCGCTCCATTTCAGAATTCAAGTTTTTTAGACACGCGCTTAGTAAAAATCTAACCTTAAAAGCAACTCTGCTGACAGATGGAACTGCCAAACGATGCCGTAAGCTTTAATTTTTCGCAAGAACTAAAAGCAGCTAGTGATGTTACTGACTCTACACAGAGAATGCAGTCATGGAGTCCTTACAATAGGTTTAATATTGACAAAATTATCCAAAGATAATACGAAAAGGATTATGGATTTTTTTTTGAAAAAATCTTACTTGAAATTACCAACACTATATATAAAGTACTAAGGAGATAAACAAGTTCTTAAAAAGAATAGGACTGTTTCAGACTCTCTGGTACAGTGAGGACTACATGCACAGACACATAAGATGTACACACTGCAAATTAAAATATTCATTAGCATATGAAACCTTTTTTTTTTGATTTGACAGAAACACATCAGCTTAATATGAACACAGGTGACTGCACACTTTCTAGAAACTCATCTAGTGTCTGCCAGCCCTCGCGTGGGTGATACTAACTTACCACTCGCCAAGCCTTACAAACAAGCAACTTACTTGGCTTTCAGAAGGGCATCAGCGGCTTCATCCACTGCTCTCCTCCGATCCTTCAGCGCTTCCTCCAGAGTGCGCCACTGCGATGATTTTTTCTCCCCAGTAGCCTAAGAAGCACAGATTCCTACTTAGGGTCACTGCCATCACTAAATTGAGTTATCAAAGAAATAAAAGGCTGTAGAGATTCACACGTTGCTACACATTTCACTCAAACTGAGCAACGTTCTTGTGTTTTACCAACAGGCACAGCTGGAAGCTTTACAAATAATTTTTCTCTTCCAATGTTTTGTTTTGGTTCTGTTTGATTCTTTTTTTTTGTTTTTGCACCTGAGCAACAGCCATTTGTCCATGTAGAAAAGCTCGCATGAGGATCACTGTACAGTGCCACAACATTTTGGGGGGAGAACATCTACATGTATTAAAGTACTGTAATACTTGAAAATTGCTTTTAAGCTTGATACTTAAAGTACCATAACACTTCACAGTTGCTTCATTTTAAAATAAGCTTAAGAGTTTGCTTTTAAGCTTAAGTATTAAGACACTTGTACTACTAACTGCTAGATTAAATCTCGCGTGCTTGTTTAGTTGCCCATATGCCCGTTTGTTTAATTAACCACTAAATCATATTCTCTGCTCCAGAACTGAATACGAAGCACTGGTTCCACACAAACCCCAGCATGAGCATCCTAGAACCACAAGCTGGTATCGCTCATGCATCCTCTACTCATTTCCAGACGAGAAACAAACAATCCAGCAATAAGATTTTGGCAAAGGGAATGGTTTAATGGAATTATCAGGGTGGACAGCATGATATTCTAACTATATCTAGGTAAAAAATGGGCTTGGGAATTAAAACAAAATGAATTAAAATACAATGTGAAGACTACCTATGTATTAACTTGAACTCTTCTTCTTGCAAAAGGGAAATAAAGGAGTTGGGAAAAATAAAAACCCCACAAAATTCAAAAGCAGACCCACTGTATTATTCAACTACATTACATTTCACAAGTGGAAAGATTAGTTAAAACTGTGATAAAGTAAAGACATTGCAAGAAAAGCTTCCAACCTGAATTGTGAAATGAAAAGTTTTGCTGAACACAATATAAGAAAAAAAAAAAAATTGTCCCCATTTGTCCAGTTTACCTCAGAATTGTCCATGGCCTCCTTCAGTATTTGCGAATGGGCATTCACTGCTTGCACAGCAGATTCCTGGGCAGTAATCGCCTGAAGGGTTACACGAGCTGTTGCGCTTAGGGCTTCTTCTAGAGTTGCTGCAAGGGCTAGAAAAAAATTAATTAACTGAATTAAACTATAAAGAAAAGAGCCTTAGAATTAGTAAAATGACACATTATATCCTCTGCATCTCCATATGTTATTTTCTATGATCCAAAAGAGTGGGTCAGTTTGGGAACTACGCTTGCAGCCTACGGAAGAAGAAAGGTTGCCAGAACAGGCTCCTTGTTTAGAGGAGTACTAAGGTTCAGGTCTGCACTCAGAGCAATAAAGCTACTCAGTGGAAGGCCTTGACCACGTTTCTGCAGGGAGCTGCATTTAAACCAAAAGGAATTTGACATCTTCATTTGTTACAATGGTTATTAAGAGGAAACAAGTAAACGTTCCTGTTTTCCACAAGGAAGATCTATTCTAAATGCAGAGTTCTTCTTCCTGCCCAAGAAGGTGCTGGACTCCACCATCTGTTCCTATTGGTAGAGAAGCACAAATGAGCTATTAATTATTCAGGCAGGAACTAAACCAGAATGGTTCATCAGATTGAGCAACATCCACCTTTCTGGAGTCAGACGTTTATTTCTAAGCAGCAGGGTACATAAATCCACCTTTCCAGTAAATACTCCTCTGCATTTTTTCAGTGTCACATTACAACTTCTTCACTTGCAAAAAAGTCCTCGTATGAAGCGGACAACTAAAGCCAAGCCTCTTGTTTCTGTTTGGGTTGCTCTTCTACACCACACAAAGCTCTGAACAGAAGCAAGCAGCAGCAGACCACAACCAGCACATCTACTCCGAGCCCGTTAAGTCCAGACTTGTACATCCTTCCCATCCTTCATGTGCAACAACAGCCCAAGGCTCAGACTTCGGCTGAGGACCAAAGCACTCGGAGAAAAGACTGAGTGTGGCCAACGCATCTTCCAAGATCCCGTTTCATGTGCACATCAGTTGGACAGGTCAGGTCAGACACAGCACACCATGCCTGCACCTCTTCCACCATCAGCGCCTTCCAAGCACAATGAGAATAATAAAATAAAAAGGCTGTAGCTCCCACAGCTTTGGGTCCCAATTTGAACAATCATGCTGCAGCCAAACCAAGAGCAAACCACAGCCCAGAAGTATTTAAAAAAAATCTAACAAACCAAGTGGGGGGCAAGGGGGAAGCAAAACTCCTTGTTTTGAGCAAGACACACAAGGAGAACATGAGTTTTGGGACACAGGAAAAGCCAGACCACCTCTCAGTAATACAGCTGGATTAACAGCTTGGTCTGAATTAGAACCCAAGCAAAGAACTGTCGTAGTTCCCTACCCAGGGCCCACAGGCGACTCTTCCCAGAGCCTGGACATACCATCCCTGAACCACTATCAAACAAGTCTAGGCAGCAGCTCTGCAGACAAGGACCTGAGGACCCCAGAAGACGGTGAACCGAATTCAGGTCAACAGCGTGCTTTGGAAACGAGTCCTGACCATGAACCAGGCTGCATCAAACAAAAGCACATCCCAAAGATCAAGTGAAGGAATGATTTCCCTCTAATTGGCACTTAGGAGACCGCACTTGGAACACAGTGTCACATTTTGAGAGCCGCAGGATAAGAAAGATACAAACAAACTGGGGAGAGAAGAGTGGAGAGGCACTAAGATGGTTAGGGGATGGGAGCACATGACACAGATGAGATGCTGAGGGATCTAGGCTTCTTCTAGCCTGAAGAAGAGAAGCTGAAGGGGTTTCTTAAGTAATGCCTTCCATATGAAGGGGTGTTAGAGACTGAACCAGACTTCTCAGAGCTGCCCAGAAAAAGGGCAAGAAGCAACAGATCCAAGTGCAAGCAAGAGAAATTAACTGGATGTATCAAGTTCTCCATTGTAAAAAGTGCTGGCAAAGCTGCTCAGAGAGGTGGGACAATCTCCATCCTTGGAGAACTTCAAACCTCCAAGGGAGAAGGCCTTGAGCAAGCTTCCTGCAGAAGGATCATTATTCATACTTTTAGAGAGTGGTCAAACACTGGAACAGACTTCCTCGAGAGGCGGTCGATGCCCTAAGCCCGTCAGTGTTTAAGAGGCATTTGGACAATGCCCTTAACATGCTTTAACTTTTGGTCAGCCCTGAAGTGGTCAGGCAGTTGGACTAGATGATTGTTGTAGGTCCCTTCCAACCCAAATAGTCTATTCTATTCTAACCTGCCCCAGCTCTCCAAGCAGGGGAATGGACTAGACCTTGGAGGTCCATTCCAACCCAAAATCTTCCATCATTCTTTGACAATCAGTTACTTCTTAGTGGGGGGAAGAAGCTTCAACATCACTCATTCTGCTAACACAACACAGGGACAACGACAAAGAGGTGCGTAAGCAACTTAGAACTCTAAAGGCAACACAGTCCAACAATTCTTCTGTCATGTACAACACAAACAGTCTGGACTTACCTGCTGTCTTCTCTTGCTCCTCTTTCTCTTGCTGGGCAAGCCGGGCCGCAACTTCTTCTGGTGACCGTTCTTTTATAGCATGGGAACTTTCATGTTCTTTACCTATTCAGAAGTAAAAAAAGTTAAATTGTTTAAGTGGAGAGTCCAAATTAGTATATGGATTACTTGCAGGGAGGTAACTTTCCTTTCAAAACTGATTTTTATAGTCAGTATCACTTTATAAATCTGACTTCTGCATGAAGCCATACTGAAACTACCTCAAGCATTTTCATACCCATAATTACAAAGGCCAGTCTCATATCTTCTTAAAATTAAAGATGGATGCATGGATACCTCACATGCATCTGTAGATTTTATGTTGTCTCGCTACAAAGATTCAGAAGTGAAATGCAAAGCAAGAAGTGAAAAACACTTACGGAGCCAAGTTTAAATTTAAAGTGAATATCCGTTCTATTTTTTTTTCAGTTCTCCTTTGGCATGCTTAGAGAGTCGAACCAAAATAACGAAAGATTAGTGAGAGGGTTATGGTGAATCCCAATTATGCTCTACTCCCTAGCCTAAGGCTACTTAAAATGCCTTAAGAGTGAGCACTGACCTAAGTAATTCTCTCCAGACCAACAGCAAGTCTGCATCTGAACTGAGGAGAAAGCCCAGATCTCTCAGCTTTCAGACTCATGCTGCAACAAAAACCATCAGACTATGTTTTAATAATGCCAATGCTAACTCTGAAGAATGTATTTACTTATTGCTGGCATACTTTTAATGAAATGTATTTGTACATAAAGAAACCAATATAATCTCATCTGGAAAAGACTATCATATAGAAGCTGGTGTTTCTTCTTGAGTTAAACAATAAATGCAGTTTCTTCACTTGGCCCGGGGCAGACACGCTTTTCTGAATCTCAATCAAAAAGCTGCAAAGACCAGCTGCAAACTGGACTGTACAAGTTCCAGTTCGGCATAAAGGCAGGCTTTCCTCTTGCGTTCACACCTATACCTGTCCCAGGTATGAATCTCAGCTTCTTAGTATGTTAAATATCTGTTAACAGATAATGGAAGTTGTTTCTTCTACAGAGGGCACAAAGAATCACGCCTTTAAAAACTGACAGATACCAACACAGAAGCAAGAATTTATGCACTCGAAGCTACAGGATTTTGTTTTTCTTCATCATGTCCACATGATATTTTTCACCTTCTTCAGTCTGTATCCCCGGAGCTGGCACCGACATGGCTACACCTGTTGCGGAGATGATCTGTGCTGCAGCCTTGCCTGCTGTTAAATACAGTAACAGAACAAAACCAGTTAGTATATATGAGCTATAACGTAAGAACAGGGATATAAGACTTAATTTTTTTCCTCTTTAGAAACGTTATTATTTGGACACTGATATTATTATTTCCAGAAAAAAAGAATTCCCTGGACAAAGAGCAACCGGATGTGACTTACACGTACACACACACACGGTCATGAGAGAGAAATGTAAAAAGATGTCACAACTGCTCCTCTCTAAACCAGTTCCAGTTGATCTGGCTTTACAGTACCTCAGTAATTATCCAAAATTAAGCTTCTTGCGCTTGCACAAAGAAGAGGAAAATGGCCTCAGACTGCAGCACTAACCGTGCTCTTCCTGTTGGTCTCATATCTAAACTGTGCAGGATAGGTATTGTTTGTGTTAGATTCCAAATATTCTATAAGGTAAATAAATTCCAAAAAAAAAGCAAAAAAAGGTAAAGCCATTTTAGACAAATGTTCTCATGACTGAAAAGAAAATAACATTAATTTTAAGAAATTGTAACATATTCATCTTCAACCATTCCAGAGGACTATTTTAATCTACCCTAGGATGTATGATGTAAGAGATCATTAAGTCTTTTGCTTCTCTCTACGTGACATTCTGTAAAGTTACCTTCTTTTTCCTCTGAAGGAGCAACAGCTTCTGTTTTGCTCATCTGGGATTTGGTGGCAGGCTGTTTAGACTCTTTCATTACTTCCGCTACAGATGAGATCTTCAGTGGACCTTGCTGTATCTTGAAAAATCAAAAATAAGAAATAACATCCGTTTTCCAAACAGCCTGTGTCTCACCAGTTCCGCTATATTGGAAAAGAACACCTCCATGTCCAGACGACTGTATTATAAATCTGAACTTCAAGGTACTCATGAAAACAGTAGCAAGGCTATACAATTTCTTGCATTGATTTTTAATTTAAAAGGAATCTTTACAATTTTTACCTCTCCAAAACTGAAGGTATAGTAGTAGCAGTTTTCACTACAAATATTTATTAAGGATGCATAAAAAGCAAATAATCCCATGCCTCAAACATTCCAAACACTTCTGAGTGTTTTGAAAGACTACAGATAAGGCAGAAACTATAAAAACCACAAGTACATGAAGGTCTGAAACAATTCCAGAAAGCAGATTTCAATTATTTGCCGTTGGACAGTATTTAGTCCATACAGGCACACCTTAAATTAATTCAGTTGACACTTCTCCCCTTAATTTCATACCTCTTGAGCATTTATCATCAAAAAAAAATTAGGTCATCAGTCTTCTCTACCCAGCTTCAGTTTTCCAGGTAAGTGCTCTAACAGCTTGCTCCTTCAATCATAATTTTTTGTCCACCAACTCTTATGGGAGTCACCCCTCCCATCCTGCCTAGTTTCTAGGCAATTCAAGTTGTAGTGGAAAATATATGTAATTGTTTTAAAAATACCTTTAATTATGTAGTCATGTATGTTTAAAAAGAACAAACATGATTTTATCTGGTTATCACTGAACAGAAGATGCTACAGGCATGGTACAGGTTAGACAGGCATGCAAGTATCAGATCTGCATGGCTTCGCTGATCTCCCTTTGAAAGGATTCAGATGCTAGCGTTCATGGCAGATAAACACTCAAGAGCAGAATATTGTGAGGTTTTATATTAAACCTTTAATATTCATCATGCAAAGCCACAAGGTAAAAATAAAACCATTTGAATTAGAGCCATGACTGGGCAAATGATAATTTCGCCATCTGATGGCTCTGTTTTGCAAAATTCACTGGTGCCTGGGAGGCATTAAGAGCTTGGATGATCACAAGTGAAGTGTAGCTAAAAGCAGAAGAGATATAGTTTTAGTTAACTGATATTCTCCCATTCACTAGGAACAGCTTTCTTAAACTCCAATTAAAAATATTTCTGGTTTCTTGAAGGTCAAATGGCTTCTGAAAGCTCAGGACAGCCACAGCTAGAGCAGCTTTTCAGCATTCTTGGTTAATTGGGAAGCGTTTGCTTTCAGATGCAGGAACAGAGAAACTTCCAGATTGGATTTCCAGAGTTGTGCTGAATGGAATATCAGGTTTTCCTTTCTGCAGTGTCAGGTCACTAAGACTTCAAAGTATGATGCTTATGCATGGCTCTGTACCATTCAAAAATGTTATCAGTCCTCTTTAAAATAAGTTCAGCTTAGAATAACAGTTTTCTAATCCGGCCAGGTCGCTAACTACACTAAGTCTTTAGTAAAATAGTTGAATTCTAGCATATTACCTACCTTTCTCTCTCCCCAATTTATTTCTGAGTATAAGCAGAGCAGCTATTCAGTTAGGATCCTACTAGATTATTTTACCGTAAACAAAAATAACAGTTTTACAACCCACACAGACCACAATCACAAGGTGATAATGAGAAACGTACAAGCATCACTCTTATGCAGCACAAAGTAGTATCTCAATTCATAATTCTTAAATCTTCTTAATTTAAGAATTCTTTAAAATTCTTAAATTCTTAGCACACAGCAAAATTAATCACAATTTGAAAACTAAGAGCAGATGCTCTTTTTTAAAAATAAAAAGAAAAAAAAAAGGAAAAATGAAAGGGTGGGAGTGAATAGGAAATACTTACCGGTTTCTTTGGCATGGGTGTGCTGTAAGGTGCAGGACCAAGTGCCATCTCAAAGAGTTTATCGGAGTAGGGAACAGCCTTCTCTACGCTCTCCCGGAATTGCGTATCATAGCTGGCATACAGGATGGTTCCACCTACTCCTCCACCCACAAACAGAACACCTGCACCAATGATTTTGCCTACAGAAACACTGAGGGGGAAAGAAGATTGAAAGTTATGTGAATTGTATTAGATGACAAACATTAAATGGTTTGTGAGTCTTTAGCTCACAAAGTGGGGACAACCACTCTGTTCCAGAAGCCTGCCAACAAACCCAGCACCCACTTTAAATCACTTTCAGCACCAGTGAATCCCTAGTACCGTACTGGTTCATGACTAACCCTAAGCTAAGATGGCAATCCACAACTTTCCTTCTAAATAATGATCACCTTGATTAGCTTCATTTAAATCTGAATCAAACAAGGAAGACACAAAACCAGGAGAATAAGAATTACTCAACAAAAAAAATCCCACCACTACCAATTCGCTCTCATGTGAAACTAAGGAGCAGATTCCCTCTTGGTCAAAGCAACAGAAGAACCAATTCCACTCCTCCAAAACCTTCTACGTACCCAGACTCTCCCGAGGGGGTAGCATATCCACGGTACAGTCGTAATGGACGGAGTGACGCTCTTTTTATTCTGCAAGGGGCGGAGGAGGCAAGAATTAAGCAGTGAGCACATTTAAACATCTCTTCACCTCAAGACAAGTATCCGACCACTTTGCTCCGTCGCCACAACCTGTATGCCCTCCGAAGGAAAGCAGCAGCCGGCACCAGAGCAGTGATGTTGGACTCTTTTCCCTAAACAAAGAAGACAGCTTTCTCAAGTGCAGCTTGTAGGCTAAGGGCTTTTTAAGATGTAATTTTGAAAAACAAGGGGGGATGGGAAAGAAAAAACTACCCCTGCTTACCTCTGCATTTATTTTGCCTATTTATGTTCCCTGCCTCCAGTCTGGGCAGTACAACTGGGTTAGTTCAGATTCACTTCAACAATCTCACACACTAGAACAGCTTGGCTGTGAGCAGTTCAGAAGACAACAACTGCTGTTTAAATACTTAAAACTATTAAAAACTATACTTAATACTTCAAACTATTTTTATTTCTGAAGATGTACAAGCAGTTCTCCTTGGGCTTCCAAACCAAGACTTCCTCTTTAAAAGAGTTAGCAACACATACACTTTCCAGATAGACGTCAGATTATAATATAAATGAAATACTACATGAAGAGTGATATTTCATTACGTTCTACTTAACAAAAACCATATTACCCAAGAATTTTTATCTTCTTTATATTTTGGCTGAAAATTAAGATTTACCAGAAAGACTGGTTAAACTACTCTAGCCTACAGAAGGGAAAACACTGTCCCCCTCAGGTGTTTTTTTTCCCCACACGTCAATTGCTGAGAGAGAAATACAGGACTCACTCACAGGAAACCAGTGTACAAGGCACAAAAATATCTCTTCCCACAGTTGAAGACCTTGTGGCCAACTAGGGAATTTTTCTTTTAAAAAAACCAACCACCAAAAACTGGGAGATGCTTCACTACAACATAACCCCAGAAGATAAGTTTCTCTGTTTTCTTTTGCACATGGCAGTAAGTTACAAGTACAAATCTTGTGGTTTAGGTCCCATCCTTGCCCAACAGTGTCGAGAGGAAAGGGAGGAACACTGAATTCTTCTTCTTTCCAGAAAGGCAGCCAAAACATTTTTAATTAGTAACAGGAGCATGTGTACAGCAACAGAAAACGTGCTCTTCCTACCCCCGAGACCTTCACGAGCCCTAGCTGTGCTCCATGGTTGGTCTTCTGGTTTACAACGGATAGAACGGGCGACAAAGTAATAAATACATTCTGTAATGTTTTTGATCATTAGACTTGGTTACCCGAGAAGCAAACACTGAGGCTTCACTGGTCCCTTCAAGGGGAACTTCACTAATAAAAGCCTCTTAAATCATTTTGTAATTGACTGCTGGACATGCTCCTGCCTCTCAATAAGTCCCTATTACACCATGAAGCATAGGACGAGCAAAATATTTCAGCATTATGCATACAGCTCAACCCAATAAAATGAGAAGAGAAGAAAAAAAAAAATTATTTTCTATTGATCAATTCAGACTGAACTTTCAGTCCTTTCCAACACTTTGGGGTTATATTCTTTTGCCTAATGCTCACCTGGAAATAAGTCGTCACTCCGAAGCCCCTTGCCAGGCTTTCTGGAGGTTATCCGACCCTGTGCCACGGCAAGAGGAAGCTTAAGGCAACTCACTCCCACGTCCTTGCTTGGGCTGGACTTGCCTTAACCTTGGTGCCTGGGCCAGTTCACCCATTTTCATGTTGGCCACAGCCCCTACGCACACCTAGTGATGGCAAAAAACACCGTATCCATTTAGTTCTTCCAGTAAACTTCCAGTAAACACAACTGTTCCTTCACTTAGGAACAGGCTGTGCTTAGGGAGCTAGGAGGGCAGAGGAGAAAACTTGCTTCTTGTAGTTCAGCATTTATGCTTTGTACACCAGGAGGGTTTTTTTGGCGGGATTACAGTTTTTAGTCCAGACACTCTGGACCAGATGATCTTTCAAGGTCCCTTCCAAGCAGGGCTGTTGTATGATTAGCCAAATCCTCATTTTTATTTATCATTCATCAAGATGAGAGGAACCAAAATGTAGGTGCTCAATCTACAAAGCTGGATTCTCACGCTAGTGTACACGTAGTGGTGAGAGCAATAACTAAACCCGAACCAAGTCCCCACCAACTCTTTCTTTCAAGATGCTGCAACAAACAGAAATTCCCACAGCTGGCCAGGGGAACAACAACAACCAAAAATCTTTAGGTATTAATGTTTAACAGTCTAATTTTCCTCCCTCACATCCAAATACACTACTACCTCCAAAAATCACTGATTTTTTTAAAATCTTTTTTTTTTTTTTTAAAAGAAGCATTGCTCTCTTTAGGCTATCATAATAATATTGTTTATATTTGCTCTATCACTGTAATTTGGAAACTTACAGGTAGTTTCTAATCCCCCCTTTGCATAATTTCCAGCAGTTTGTCATTTTTTAGACCTCTGTTATTTATTTGTAACAAGAAGAAATTGTTTTGGAAGAAATACATCACACATGCTTTGCTATGCCCTGTAAAAGGTAGAAATAAACCACCTGCCGTCCTGCAGAAGAGAAGACAGAGAAAACCCTTTGGATAAGGCATCACGCAGACAGCACGCATCCCCATAGCAAGGGCGCTGCAGGGCACCTGTTACCATTTCTTCCTCCCCTTCCAGCAGTTCTACGTGCTATTTGTTTCACCTAACTTCTTAAATGCTTATTATTTTACATTCATTATCTACTATTAGATCACCACGAGAATCCCTTTGCAGGGCACACCATACTTTCACTCTGGTTAATATGAAGAGCCTCAGCGAATTTGGCATTTGAAGTTATCCCCGTGAGCTCACCCTGGCAAAGCGCTCAGGACAGGTACAGCACAGCAGAACATCATTAAAAAAATTAAATCTGCCTTGCAGGCTTATACTTCACGCTTAACTTCAAATAACCAGACACACCATGCTCTACGTTCATTCAGTCCCAGCCAAACCTCTCCTAGTCACCAGGCTCAAGCATTTTGACCCAGAATTTGTACAGAATGAAGCTTGCAAGTCACGTACGATTTCCTGCAACATGGGATTTGTGTACTTAAACAGAGAACACAAACCAGAAACTTCAGATGAAGTTCATCTTCATTACGATAAGAGTTTAGGTGTAACAAGGATACCTGACCACAGAACTCAAATTAATTTCCCATCCTTCAAGACTTCTGCCAAATATCATACTTCTTTTACAAAAAGTCTGTTTCTTTTCAAAGAAAACGACAGAAATACTCCAAATAAGGGAAGAACAACCCCTCTGCAGCACTGCACATGTAGCTGAAAACATTTATGAAATCACTGTGATGAAGACCCACTTCTCTCAAAGCCACAACTTCAATTCACTTGTTAACAAGCCTACTGATCCTCCACACACAGAGCTCATAGTAAGAGAGAAGGATAAATTTTTTCCCAGTTTCCATCACGAGGTCTCTACTGGGATTTTCCATACTTAACCTTTCATGCTGGTCTGGCTTTGGGGAGGAGCAGTTGCTCTGCTGTCCCCATCCAGCCACACTCTGCTTTCCAGCTCTCTCTCTGCTCAAACAACCCAGCATCATCAAGGACCTGTTACCCCATAGTCCTGACCAGGTCCAGCTCTTGTTAGACAACTGGATTTTTTAACCTGTAAAGGAGTATCTTAACATCACAAAAGAAAAGCAGACTTGCCTCACTGCCAGCTTCCATATAACAGATATGTAAAAAGGGTTTCTTTCCATTCTTACAAAAACATTGTTCAAACTTGCTAGTCCTAATATCTAAAAAAAAAAAAACCACCCAAAACAACAAACAAACCCAAAAACCAAACACACTTTTTGGGGCAGGCTGTATCAAAGCAAAACAATCAAGTTTCACTAGCTGAATAGCAAGGTACCAGCAAGGTGCCATCAGTCACAATAATGCCACCATCAGGTCTACAGGCAGACACCAAAGTTTTGGCCTGAGCTTCAGCTAACTGAACAGGGCAAGAGAAACTCCTAAACATGACATGAGATGCACCGAGTTCACGTTAAAAAAAGAGGGACGAGAGTGCTGAAGGGATAGTAAAGATAAGAAAATGGAAGATGGATAATAAGATATAAAAACTGTGTAATTGTGGCTGTCTGGGGATCACCACAGCTGGAGCAGAGAATAAACCAATGCTGCTGCTCCGGCAAGAACACAACTGTTGAATGCGCTCCCCCAGGCAGGAGGACACGGGCAGCACGGATGCCTTCCCTTATTAGCAAGGCAACAGGTAGCAGAGCCAGATGGAGCATCCTGGTGTCACCGCGTGGCTGTCCCTTCCAGGCCTGACAGCAGCAGCATCTGTCTGACAACCTCTTTACAGCCAGAAGGTCTTAATTCCACGATGGGAGTTTTCACTACTTGTGGAAAAACTACCTAGTATTGTCTCGGATCAGGTTAGCGCTTCTTGATTAGAGTCCACAATTCTGCACTTCTTGCAAAACAAGCACTATAATTAAACCACTTCTTTTTTATTTCCAGTTTCTGGCTCGTTTGCCATCCAAAGAGAAACAAGTTTTAGTTGCAGAAAGTCCATGGGACCAGTAACAGTCTTCATGTGTATATACTACACTATGCTACAAAGCTTCCCCTCAATAGGAATTAAAAAATGCAAATTGTATAAAAAAAAAACCAAAACATTTCATTGCATGCCCACTTTTTCTGTCCAAACTAAATCTCCATTGTATTTGGTCTCATTAGGAAATACAAGTAAGGATTTCTTTACTTTTTTTGAAGCTAGGAGACAAACAGCAGGGATGCAGACAACAGAGTGCTGTGGCATCTGTGTTTGCAGGGTTCTTGCACCGAACGTTTATAGACTGAAGACACATTTCCAAGCTGCAAAATACAACGTTGGCTTTTCCAGTGCTGTACAGTCATTCTAGACACATTCTTTTAAAGAGTGAAGACATGCAAATAGCCCTAAGTGATAAACATCTGCAAAAGCCTGTTTTCTGTCTTCTCAACTCCCAGTAAAAACTTTCCACAGGCCTGCAAACCCAGAGCCGTATTTCAGCGGGTATCAGGAGACCTGGCCCAGAGAACTCTCCAGCCTTACAAAGGGGCAGAGGAAATGCCAGCTGCGGCGGTGGAAAAGGCCGCTAGCTTTAAAGCGTTTACCTTCCAACTACAGAGCCAGTGGGGGCTGAATGCACAGCTTTTCCTCTGGTGAACTGTGTGAATAGAGAGTAATGAACGCTGGAACGTAAAGAAGAATGTAAAAGTGATCTAATGAAATTATTTTTTATTACTGTCAAGCAGACACCTGAAATACACGTTGTGGCCTTAGTAGAGGAGTCGCTCTCAGCTATAAACCTGTGTAGCTTCTTAAAGTTGGCCGACTGCTTTAAAAAGGCTCCATAGCATATTATCGTCCTTATCTCTGCTGATGAGGAAGGGCAAAGGTCCAGAAAATACATCCACAGGCACTTTTCCCCCTGGCATCGCATATTCTCTCCTCTGCGTGTCTGACCGTGAGGACTAAAGGATCCCCGCTACGGCCGGTCGGTACCACAGGCCCCCGCACACCTCAGAGCTGACGTTACTCATCACCCTCAGCACCGGGATCTCTGTCGTTAACGACACGGCCGAACGGTCGGACCCACTGGGGTCAAAACGGGGAAGGGCTGTGAGGTACCGGCTGCTGCAGGCCGGGGCAGCGCAAGGGAGGCCGTGGCGGGTAAGGCAAGGTCACGTCCTT
>NW_009605460.1:34700-48725 GCF_000690535.1 Cariama cristata | reverse complement strand
ATTAACTCTCTAGTTCCCTTAGTATCAAACTTCATGCTCTCCCACTTTGTTAGGGGCTTCTAGCTCCTGTTGCAAAGACGATCTTAAAAATATGAGTAGCTGAAATATTGGCCCTTGGGTTTCGGATTTTTTTTGGGGTCTACAGACAAACTGTGTAAGCCAAACTTCTACCCACAGATTTCTAATGTCACAGTGAAATGAAATAATCAAGATACTGATGGGTTTCAGTGTTGCCTTTCATAAATCACTACTAATTTGTTAATAAAAAAAATACACTATTTGGTGGGGGGAAAGATCAAATACATTAGAGGTACTAAAAAAGCAACAGGGGGAAGGGCTACAGACACCGAAGTCAAAGGCTCAGAAGAGCTGCAGTGTCATAGATATTCCCTGCTGCTTTGTAGCAACCGAGTCCCAGGGGAGCAGGTTTGATAGTGTTAGATGAAGGATATACCTTTGATAGTGTACTTTCCTTTCTTCCTCTACCTCTGTCGGAGTACCACACAGGTTGGTTATAGTTTCCTCTGTTCACGAGCGGTGTTGGAAGATATACCGCAGGAAGAACTAGGGTTTGGAGGCTGTTGCTTTCAGTGGTAGGATGAAGCAGCAGACAACTGTTTTGACTTGCACAGTGTGGTTATACTGCACTGGTAAGTTCTTGTTTCATGTCTGATGACTGCTTTTTTGCCTTCCATAACTGACAAATTTGGTAACACAGTGTGTTTTGTGGATGATCTTTAAGCTGTTTGCAGAAAAGCCTGCGAGGTGCTAGAAAACAGATGTGTCTGACCCGAGATGAGAAATTATGTGGGTCATCTTGCTGTCATGAGCACGCTCTTGGGTTGCAGGCTGGCATGTTTGCTTCACAGACCGTAACAGAGATATTGAGAAACCTGTTAATAGTAAGAAATTTATTTCCTCCTGTATCTAAACGCAGCTTTAGAAGGAAGAAGTAGTTATTTCTGCTTACTAGGTGATGGGGAAACAGCACCACTTACCTCGTGTCCGCCAGCAGCTGTACACAAGATACTGTCCCTGAGCAGCGCTAGAGGAAGCAATCTGAGCACCGCAGGAGGTGGCTGATGGTGGGAAGGGGTTGAGATTTTTGTGGTGGTAGTGACTCGCTGTGGGTTCATTTGTATGCTCACTATCTGTTGATGGGAGAGAATTTATTTATGAATGATACAAGGCAAACATCTTCAGTCCTTGTGAGGAGGTAGTGATGCATTTCACATGTCTGAAGCTGGGGATCTATTATATGTTTAATGCCATGCCTGGATTGTTTGAGCTTAAAAAGTGTTTTTTCCTCCAGTGTAGTCCGAGTAGTTGATTTCAGCTTAGTGTTCTGCTGGCTGACTCTGGTGTGATGCAGTGCCGTGAGAATGACGTTTTTGTTTATGTCAGAAGTGGAAGCAGAGTGGTGTCATCAGCATGGAATTGTGCTTGGGGTAATTAGCCTTGCTTAGTTGGCCAAAGTACTCCTATTCCCAGCATTGCTACCTCTGCGCTGCATTGTGCCGTGATTCATAGCCATATCCATGGTGTCCTGTGTGAGATCGGCAATACTGCTCAACAAATTGCCGTGTTGCCTGTAACTGGAAGCACGCAGTAGTTTAGATGAGAGTCAATGGGATTTCCTCCTTTTCTTATACACAAAGCAGGTGATGAGTGTTGGGAAGACCAGGGAATGCAGAAACACCCAGCTCTGCCTTTGTGAGGATAGTTGTGTAAAGCAGCTTATTCCTGGGCAGTACGAGGGATGAGCTGTCAAAGAGTTTTCTGCTGTCAGAGTTAGCAGGGATTGATGACAGCATACGGCCAGTTGTGGTTTAATGGTGTCTTTGTGCTGGGTTGTGCATCACAGAGACAGAATCTGTGAATCCTGCTGTAGTTGATTTGACAGTTGCCGATTGTGCTTGTACATGAAAGCTTAAGACATGTTGGTTTGGTCTAGAATCCAGGTGATAGAAATCTCTGGAAGATCTTACATTTGAGACATGACAGTTGACTGCCCAGAGTTCAATCGTGTTTTATCTCAGTCTCTTCACCCCGCTTTTCTCCCTCTAGTCTAGGCATACTCGAAAGAGGGAGCTTGTTAACTTCTTATCAGGGCGAGGAATGAATCTACATGACATTTTCTGCTCTCTTCTGAAGAACAAGAAGGAAGGCTGCAGTTAGTCCTGCAAGGGTTGGTTTTTGGTTTGGTGGTGGTGGTTTTTTTTTCCCCTGTAGTAAACCAGGATTCAATTAAAGATACAGGAGCTTTCTGAAACCCCTTCAAAACTTCTGTAAACCCATGATGTGTATACACAGAGCTCTGCAGGGCTTTTGGGTTTTTTTGCAGCAGATTTTGTGCTTGGGCAACTCGGATGGTGGTTCTTGTCTGTAGTCAAACATAGTCTTGTTCATTGTGAGTGAAAGCATTTCTTTTGAGACCGGTAAAAGTCTAAGAGTCTGTCTTGCTCTGCTGGGCTCGTGCACTCAAGAGTGCTCTTTTTACAGTTCTGTTATAAAGCTTATTCAGGTAGATGAAGCTTTTTATTTGAATTGTAAAAATCACATAAAACCCAGGATGATTTTCATATGAAACTATTCATAGAGCCAACTAGACTTCTTGAGTGGCCTGTGCATGGGCATGTACAGTGTGCAGGTGGATCCATGAACTAGAGGTCATCTTAATACTTAGGGGTTTTTTTTTAGATACTGTGTAAAATCTGTGCTGCTAGTAATAAAAGTAGCATAGAATCATAGAATGCTTTGGGTTGGGAGGGACCTTTAGGGGTTATCTAGTCCAACCCCCGTGCAATGAGCAGGGACATCTTCAGTTAGATCAGGTTGCTCAGAGCTCTGTCCAACCTGACCTTGAATGTTTCCAGGGATGGGACATCTACCACCTCTCTGGGCAACCTATGCCAGTGTTTGACCACCCTCATTGTGAAAAATTTCTTCTTTATATCTAGTTTGAATCTACCTTCCTTTAGTTTAAAACCATTACCCCTAGTCCTGTTGCAACAGGCCTTGCTAAAAAGTCCCTCCCCATCTTTCTTATAAGCCCGCTTAGGTACTGGAAGGCTGCTCTAAGGTCTCCCCGGAGCCTTCTCTTCTGCAGGCTGAACAACCCCAACTCTCTCAGCCTGTCTTCACAGGAGAGGCGCTCCAGCCCTCGGATCATCTTCGTGGCCTCCTCTGGACTCTCTCCAACAGGTCCATGTCCTCTTGCATCAGAGCTTCCACTCTGTTCGTATGCTAGTGTTATCTCCCGATTCTTGATTCTGGTGTGGTACAGCCCCTCTCTGCTTCTCTATTTTCCACAAGTGCTCCCAGTTCTCAACTGGATGTCTGGCAGCTGCTGCTGCCTGTCCCATGTCTCCACTTCCCCAGAGGGGTGGTTGGGGCAAGTGTTGCTCCCCACCTCCAGCAGTGCCCTGTGGTGGGAGAGCCAGGAGTGCTGGAACAGAGACATCTTGGCAAGTCCCCCGGAGGGAAGCTGTAGAGGGGGTGGCTGTGTTTGAACCCCACCAAAGGCAGGGGAAGGAAAGCTGGAGAGCAGAGCTGTCCTAAGCAAGTGGGAGGAACGGACCGGCAGGAACCTTATGATGCTGAGCAACGCAAGGTTGTGCACGTGGGACAATCATCCCTGCACATAGGGATGTGCAGCATGGGCCTGGCTGGGCAGCACCTCCGCAGGAGAGGACCTGGGCTTCCCGTGGATAATAAACATGAGTTAGCAGTGCACCTTTGCAGCGATGAGGGCAAACTGGGCTGTGTTAGCAAGCTGTAATCATCATGTTGAGGCAAATGATTGGTTAATTACTTTGCTACATTCAGCATTAATGAAGGCACATCTGCAAAACAGCGTCCCAGTTTGGGGCCGCAGTTCAAGAAGGATATCGACAAACTGGGCAGAGTGTAGCAGAGGACCACCAAGATGGTGGAGGACTGGAGCCCATGACACAGGAGGAGAGGGTAAGGGAACTGGGCTTGTTTTAGCTTGGAGAAGAGAAGGAGAAGGGGCAAGACTCTAAAGCCTTTCACTGCCTCTAATAGGGTTGTAGTAAAGACAGAACCAGGTATTTTTCAGGTGTGCCCAGTGACAGGAAAGGGCCTACAGCCACAGGTGGCCAGAGGAGAATTTTTGAATTGGACATGAGGAAAGGTCTTCTCTACAGGAGTGATTAAGTGTTGGAACAGATGCCCAGAGCGTCTGTGAAGTCTCTGCCCTCAGACGGTATCAAATCTCAACGGATAAGGCCCCAAACAACCTGTCTGAACTCTGAATTTGATCCTGGTTTCAGTAGGAGGTTGGCTTGGAGACTTTCTGAGGTTCCTTCTGACTGAAATGGGTAATAGCACTCTTGGTGCTGTCATCCCGTGCCAAAGTTTCTACCTTATGCTGAAGTCCCCTGTGGCAAGTGCCCTCTGCACAGCAGCATCGCCGTGACGTGGGAAGTTAGCCAGGCAGTGGGCGTCTGATTCACAAATCACGTCCTCCTTAACTCCCTGTCTGAATGTTACGAGGAGTGCAATAATTGGTGATATCTCTGCAATGTTTCTTTTTTTTATTTGAATAATGAAATATTTAAACATTGCTTCTAACTTAAAGCTTGTGCATTTTGATGTGCTTCTTTTGGTATTGAATGTTTAAGTTACATGAAAGTATAAAAGCATAGTTTTAGAGTTGGAATTTCAAGTAACTCTCACTTTCTCTTTTTAAGGTCAATGAATGGTCCTTGAAGATAAGGAAAGAAATGAGAGTGATTGATAGACAGATCAGAGGTTTGTACTTATGTCTTGTTTTTTGTTTTTCCTTTCCCTGTCTGCCTTCAAGGTTTTTTTATTTTAATTGGGGAAGACTGTGAAATCTAAAAACCTGGGGTACTCCAGCGGAATCTGGAATAAAGGAAGATGAATGTGATCCTGGGGCCAGTCTTAGTCTCTGTTGCAGAATGACATAGCTGTGAAGTTCTCCAAGTAAAAATTTCAAAAGAACCTGAATATTGTATGCTTCGAGCAAGACATAACACTCTTAAATCCCGTTTGCTGAGTTAGACTTCTTATCCAGAATTTCCCCCACATTGATTTAATGAATAGTATCAATGTAATTCCACATGTAGAAAGTTCCGTGGGTATGTACTGGCGTGAAGTACACATGCTAAACAAAGTCGCTTGGGAAAATTACACACAGAGGAGAGGAGGAAAAAAAAAAATATTTTTTTTCTCAGTGGGTGTTTTGCTATTAAATTATGAGCGTGACACTTTTGAAGATGTCTTGAAAAGCAGAGGAGTTGCTTATTATTACACTGCCGCTAGTTTAGATTCTGTTCTCTCTTCTGCCTGCCTTCCCAGAATCTGAAAATGGGTTTGGGGCTAGATTCTATTTTCCCCTTTTTGTCTTCTACCCTGCCCTCAGGATTGGTCCCTGGGATGTACTGGTAAAGGATATTTTGTGTCGGCATGTGGTTATTAGACACATGCCTGTTTTGAGTGACTCCTTAATGAGTACATTCTCCCTTCCCCCATTCATCCCCAGCCACACACTTCTGCAGTAAACTGACGGGGTTCATATATTCTCCCACTCGTAGTACGAGTTGGTTGGAGAGAGATGCTTGTGCAGTACAAAGTCTGTCTTTGTCCTCATCTGTAAAATGAGGAACAGGGTTTATGCCTCTTCCAGGAAGACCAATGTACAGTGGTGTTCATTATGCTTGTGAATTGTTTTGCATTCTCCAAGGCACTTTGTGTGGCAGTACCAGGCACAGAGCAACTGAAACGTGGCTGATCTTAACAGAGTATGTTTTAGAGGTCGCATCTTACCATGGGAGCAAACTACCTATGTGTTCGCTGTTGATGGTTTCTTGAAATTTTGGGTTTCTCTCAAATTTATGCATGCTGTAATACTTGTAATGGCCTGTATAGATATTGGGTTATGTGGCAGTCTGCTATTTTCATGTGGATGTAAATCTAATTATAGTAACAGCTCTAAACATGTCTGTATATGTATTTCAGAGTGTTAGATTCAAAGCAATACAGTTCAGCATGTCAGAGCTTAGACTAACCACCAACCATCCGCTATTCTGATAATTCCCATTAAAATAAAGTACAGAATATCTTTGTAATGCCCATATTGTGCTAGGACTTCACATCTTACTAAGTGTCAGCTGTGGAAGTACGTGGTTCTGCTGGACACTTACCAGGCTAGCAGGCTGCTGCCGAAAGATAACAGCCACGTGCCTCTGAAGGTTTTCCCAAAAATTACCCACTGTAGTTGGATTCTGCCACGCTTTATCATTTCAGTTGAGAGTTACACAGGAAATCGCTGCAATCTTTGAGTAAGAATGCTGAGCTGGAATCTGTCTTCATTTCCCTGGGGAAGGCTGTGCTAGGTGTGTTTTGATACAGCAACACTGGGATCCACCTGGGATGAACTGAGTGGGCTTGGATCACTGGAGCATTTGGCTGGCCCAGTCAGTGCAGTTACTAATATAGCAACACGCTGTTTCAAACCATCTGTTGTTGGACTCTTGCTGTCGTAGTGATTTCTATTTGGTGTAGGTTGCTTTTGAGGACTTGGAAGGTTTTGAAGAAAGGAAAGGTATCTTTGCGACTTCAGAATTGAATTTTTTGAGTTAATATAGTTGGAGTAATACAGTAACTTTGTGCTTTACTGAGCTTGCCAGTCCCTCTCGCGGGTGGTGTGAACTGCTTTGTGCCTCTGTTGTGCTTGGCAGCGCTGCAGAGGGACTGGTGTAGTGACTTTGGCTCACTAGAGGTGCGTAGCTGGCGCTGACCTTCAAAGACGGAGTGGACTGTGCTTGCGTATTTATGCCACTAATTTCATGTCCAGCAGTTTGTCATGCAAGTGAAAGCATTCGCTCGAGTACGGGGCCACCCTGTGCTAGTTTGGATGTGACAACACAATACTTGAGCTTGTTTTTAGCCTGACAAAGTGAATGTCCTAATTCCTGAGTGCTGCTGGAGTACTCCTGGTGCTTCCTCTTTTCTGCTGTACCACTTCAGCTGTTTCTTACCTGTTCTGATGTGCTAGGACTCAGCTCGCTCCTATGTCTGACATACAAATGTCTTCAAGCTTGTGGCGTTTCTGCAAATAATAGTGGAGAAGCAGCAAGGAGTATATTTTTCTGATTACTCCTACAGAGTTCCGCCAGTCCTTTAGGATAAAGATGCCGTAGAATTATATTGAGAGAATGACTCATCTTGAGTACAGAGTTCATTAAGTCCCATGTGAGAAGCTGCCTCGAAGTCTCCAAGTCGGCCTGTGCCAAAAAGTGTGTCTTGATGCCTTTGTTTTTATAAAAGGGCAACTTCTGATTCTTGCCTGTGTGTAACTTCTGTCTGATATAAATCAAGAAGACTCAAACAAACATAAATTTGAACAAAGCCTTTGCTAGAAATAATTGTTCTTGTTGTCGTTTCCTTCAGCTCTTTGCAGGAAGGTGAGCTTAACCCTTACCATCTGAATTGTTTATTTACTTTAGGATAATTTTTTTGTGGACTCTTAGATCCACATTTCATCAGTGGCTAATTTATTGCTGAGCCTGGAAGAGGAAGAGGGTTGATATAGCCCCTGCTCGTTCCTGCGTTTCTTTCTCTGAGCTTTTTGAGGTACCTGGCTTCTGCTGTACACAGCCAGTGTTATCTGACGAGACAGACGTGTGAACAGTCACATCAGGTTTGCTAGAGAAACCTATGTTATTTAAGGAAGCCTATTTAGTATAGAATATTTGAAATCCAACTATTTGGTGCTCATTTAGTACAGGCTTAGTTCAGTATTCCTGCTCCAGCATGCTCTTACAAAAAGCTGTTGAATGATACCAGGGGAGTTTGAACGGGCCCTTTTAAGTTACAGCTGACTGTTTATCAGCATACTAGTTTTTGCTGATAAATTATCCATAGCTTTGGTGCAGCCAGACAGCTTATAATTTTAATGTACCAGTTTATATGAACATCTAATCCATGTGTGTTTAAAGTATGAACAGTAGAAAACCAAGACCTTAACTCCTTAAGTGCAAGTATAGACTTGGTTGGGCGTCCAGTTGAGGCTCAATGAGTTGTGCCTGATAGGGGGAATAATTAAGTCTGTCTGCAAGGATGAAGGCTTTTCTTTGCAGTAATTAACAAATCTGTGGTTCTAAGTAACTCTTAAAGTTGTGGACCCACCCTTATAAATTCACTGTATAAGTGGGCTTTTTGTGTGTTGGTTTTGGTTTTGTTTTTTTTTTTAAAGGCAGTGTATATCTAAAACTTTCTAGCCTCTGTGAGATCAGCCTTCAACAGTCTTTCTGAATGTATTTTTTTCAGAAAAACACAATTCAGGGATTTAGAAACAGCAAGGACAATTTTGCCTACAACACCCCTCAAATTCACTTGAAGGTGGGCTTATGGGTTAAGCTTTGAATGTAGTCTGACAGGTCAGTATTTTTGCTAGTAAAATGCCTATCTGTCTGCTGAGACTACTAGTTTTAAACTCCTTGTGACAACTTTGTTCCTTCCTGGTGAAACAGGGCTATCTGATGATGAACTTGGAAGAGATAATCATGTGAGCAGCAAATCAGTACAGTAGTCTTAAACTCTGTGTGTATATATTATATATGTGTGTATGTATTTATATATATATGTATTTATGTCAGGCCAGTTTAGTAGTCAGGAACTTGTTCTGAAGTTGTAAGTCAAGTAGTCATCTCAGAGCGCTTTGTTCTTACTGGACCTTTTTTGCTTCTTAAGAATTCATCTTGGTCAGCTCAGCTTCACGCAGTAATATTCCTGGACAGTCCTTTATAGTACTCTTAACTGCAAAGGAAATGGATGTTTAGTAATGAGAATTTTCCTATTAATATTTAGTTGACTCAATCATCTAACATGTAAATCAGCCTAGAACAAGGTCTTTGAGTAACAGGGAATCTGAAATCAAGCAGAAACGATTCTTTGCATTGAAAATACACCCCAACAAATGACTGGTTTCTCTTCCAAATCGTTAGCAGCTTGTCACTGTTTGCTGTGGTTTTCTGTACTCCAGATATCCAGAGAGAAGAGGAGAAGGTGAAGCGGTCAATAAAGGATGCTGCCAAAAAGGGTCAGAAAGATGTGTGTGTGATCTTGGCGAAGGAACTGATCCGCTCTCGAAAGGCTGTAAGCAAACTCTATGCATCCAAAGCTCACATGAACTCTGTTCTCATGGGGATGAAGAACCAGCTTGGTAAGAACAACTTCTGAGCCCGAATACAATGACTCCTGTAGCGTTAGAGGTGAGGTCTGAGTCTCCGTTTTCAGAACCAAGGTCAAATGCAGGCAGAGCTTGAATTTGGAAGCAGTCCTACTCATGTGAAAGGGAGTTGATTCCAGTGGGCTTCAGGATCCAGGGAAATTCCTCCTGCCCGTAGCAGGCCCAGAGGTATGAGACTGCTGCAGTTCCACGTCCCCACATCCAGCCAGGCTGAGCACCTATTCCCAGTAGGCACGCGCACCCACGCATGCACCTGCAGACACTCACAGCAGTGCCTTTGCCAGCACCTATGTAAACACACGCAGCTTTCACACAAACGTGAACACTGACAGCTTGGTCCTGGTCTTCCTCTTCAGCTAATTAGGACCAAGGTCCACTAGTAGAACACACATGTATATATATGTACACACGCATACAATATAGAGGTTGTTCCAGTAGCTGCTTTCAGACACCCAGTCTAAGCTGGCCAGCTGTCTGATAACTGGCCCCGCATCTCCTCCTCTGCCTGAGCCGCTGGTACCTGGTCCTGTGGGCCCCTGAGGTCTGTGTATTCCCTGGTCCACCTCGATCCCTCCCGTTCTGTATCTTGGGTCGTTCCCCTAAACATCCCGTAAGAAGTTTCTCACATTCAGTCACGTTCCTGCAATCCTCTTAAAAGATCCAGAATAATTTTTTCCAAAGTCCAAACATGCTCTTTTCCCTCACATCCCGTAGTGAGTCCTATATCCCTGTAGGCAATAACCTCCTTCAGCCTGCAGAATGTTCTGGAGGCTGTTTCCCCATTGCTCTGCCTGGATGGGTTTCCTGCTCTGGGCTCTGAAGTAGTCAGGGAACTGCCAGTTGACTTCCTGGGGTTCCTGCCCCTTGTTGTTCCCTAGATCCTTGCTGGCTCTCTGTGTTTCCTCTGATTAGCTGCTCAACAGATGATCTAACGCCTCTCCGCAGAGCCTGAGGGTTGTGGTGACATGAGGATCACGTGCTCTGAAACAGAACTCTCATCCAGTAATCTGGGGTACATTTTTAGTGTGTGTTCCTAAATAATTTGAATGCGTGCCTAGTATCCCTGTGTCCTCGTGGAGCCCGTTGTTACTGATTTTTGACAGGACCTGTAACGTGACATTGATTTCCTTCAGTAGAATTCCCTTCATCTTGTAAATGATTGTTTCTCTAGCAAGAGTCTTAGGACACTTACTAAGTCCTAAGTGGAGATGGGAAGGCAATATTTGATTTCCTGGATGTACATGAATCCATTTGCTCTGTGGCTTAATATCCAGCTCTCTGGAAACCCTACTTGGTCCTTTGTGCTCCTCCAGTACCAGCGTATTTCCCTCGTTCCTTATCCACATCAGAAACCTGTAGACTTCCTGCAGTATTTTCCATACCTTAGAGCGTTCCAGCCTGTAACAAGAGCGGAGCAGAAAGCAGTAAAGACAGGGAAAGACTTGGTGGAGGTTAATGTGCTACTGAAATGTCAAAGTGTTTCCCCCCACCCCAGCATTATCCAAGCTAGGTGCTAGTAGATTTTAATACTAGATGAGTGATAAATCAAGAGGTGCAATGTTAACCTTAAGTGTAGTCTTACGGTAGGTCGAACGTGGCTCCCCATGTACCTCATTCAGAAATGCGAAGCTGGCGCCATCCTTGCAGCCTGAGGTGTCCCTTAAAAGGAAAAACTCAAAGCAGCCTCCTCCTTTATTACCACTACCAGCATCTTCATCTTACTGGGAACGTTCTGGTACGCTTACCCGAGCAATAGGAAGGAATCTAGAATTCAGTCTGGGGTTTGCATTAACATGGTTCATCTTGGGAAATGACCACTAAAGGTGATTCCTGTTAGTTTGTTAACAAGTGTAAGGCTCTAAAGAAATTAAGTATTAAAATGAAAAATAATATATGCTGTACCTTCATTTTGCTTCATTAAGGAGTGACCATTTTATATACAAACAGGTAAGTTCTCCATGACTGGGAAGCTGCAAAGTTAGAATTCTAAGAACCTCGAAATACCCTTAATTATTGCATTTTGATCTTGGTATATCAACATATGTGAGAAGAGCTTACAAGCTATATCATGAGAATAGCCTCTGGAAAGAGTATTGTTAAATTCAATTTAAACTACACTTCTTTCCAGCTTATCTGTTTCAGTATTAATTTTCTAGCTTTTTGCTGTGAAACTGTTGCGCTAGAACTTCTGCCGGAGTTAGGTTCTGCTAATTGATGTTGGGCAGAAGGTCACTGGTTTGGTCAGCAGTCAGACGTGGAGCTGGACTGTAGCTCTGCTGGTGAAACCCTCAGCAAGACCTTTGGCTGCCGAGGGGTGCAGGCAGGAGCTCCTCTGGGATCTCTCTTTTGTGAACTGGGTGCAAGTGGGTTCAAATCTCTCTGCAGGCAATCTAGTTTGCTCCAGCTCGTCATACAGGACCGGTATCTTTCCTATAAACGTAGTTTTTCTGATGTAGGTAGAAGTTGAGCTTTTCCAGGAAGGTAGACAAGAATGAAGAAGCGGGATGCGCATTTCTTTTTTTTTTTTTAAATTAAATTGCCTAAATGTAAACAAATTTCTGTCTATGTAGGAAGGGTGTAATTCTCTGGTTTTGGTGATGTATGGATCGTTCAAGCTTTTCTATACCTCTCCTTCACAGCCGTTCTGAGAGTAGCAGGCTCATTGCAGAAGAGCACAGAAGTCATGAAAGCTATGCAAAATCTAGTAAAAATCCCTGAAATCCAAGCAACGATGAGGGAGTTGTCCAAAGAGATGATGAAGGTAAGCTCTGTTAACATAAATAAGCCTTGAGTGAACAAGAGGTGTTCGTTAGCGTGCTGTGTAATTGCTTAGGTGGCCCCTTTGTCAGAGGGCTTGCGTGAGCTCTACCAAACAGAAATTAAAGCAGCACGTAATAGCTGAGGACTTTCTAGGAAGTTACTGTATGTGGGGAAAATCCTGCGTTGATGATACCTGCGGCACATTTGGTGTAAAGCTTGAAGCTGAAAAAAGCTGCTGAGGTTGAGGATGGAAGGAGGAAGATTGGTCCCTGTACAGAGCGGTTGCGGCTTGGTCGTCCTAGTCTCCAGGGCTGGGGGAGACCGAGGCTCACGGCAGGATTCACGCCGGTGCCCGGTGACTGCCTGTATCCCTGAGCTTCTGGCTGTCCTGGGGAAGACTGAATTTCCTGCTTTCAAGGGATGAAAATGGTGGTTAAAAAAGACCCACCACAACAGCCTGTTGCGGAGTGGGGAGCTGGAATGCCCATCTTGGGCAAGACGGCTAGTCTCATACTGGGTTTGAAACATCCAGCGTAGCGTCTCCATGTGGTGAAAGTGCTCTGATTTTAAAGTACACTATCTATCGTGCTGTCACTGTGGCTATTATCTTTTCAACTACCAAAATTGTTTTGCTTTTTCTTGTCTTACCACTCTAGACTGTTTAGTTCAAATCAGTTTATTCCTTAATAATTTTACTGTCATGCACCAGAACAATTTGGCCATATCTAGGTTGCAGGCCCTGCAAAGAAACGTTTTCAAACACAGATGGAAAAAAAGGGAAGCTATGTCAAACACTAATTTTACAGCCTATTATGCAATTTATGCTTCAGGACTGAAACTTGCACTTGTATTTCACATGCTTGGAGCAAGCTGGGTTGTCACTGTTTTGACATGCAACAACAGTGAATAATAGCTTGAGGGTTTCAAAGTGAGAACACGTGTATTCCTCAATTTTTTTTTAGTGCTTTTCCTGTGCACCAGTTGTACAGATACGTGCGTAAACTGTAGGCAGGTGTGTTGGCCACCCTCGTGCAGCAGGATAGCCTTGATCTGGAAAGCTTGAAAATGCCTGGCTAGGTGTAACATGGTCCCCAAAGTAGGAGTGTTTCCTCTTACTCTGCTGTTTCCAAGGGCATCATGCACTGCCTTTTTGTTTTCTGCTAGGCTGGTATTATAGAGGAAATGCTGGAGGACACCTTTGAAAGCCTGGAGGATCAGGAGGAAATGGAAGAGGAAGCAGAGATGGAAATCGACAAAATCCTTTTTGAAATTACAGCTGGTGAGTTTGTGCACGTTTGCTGAGAGTGGAGCCTTGCCCCGGTGCTGTTCAATAAGACGCAGCAATTTAAATCTTCACCTGTTCTGACTTAACTGCGCTCTCCCAGTGCTGTCGTTGCCTTTGCTAATAGGTGGAGTGCTCTGACAAACTGGTTTCTCAGGGAATACTGGCTGGGGTTCAGTAAAGCATAAGTAATACGCATCAGCTGCTCTCTGTGCAGCTCTGTAATTGAGGCTTTAACAGATCAGTGTGTGTCTGTGCAGTGGATCCTCTTAACAAGGTGCAGCGTGCATGATT
Source organism: Cariama cristata (assembly GCF_000690535.1). Taxonomy (NCBI): domain Eukaryota; kingdom Metazoa; phylum Chordata; class Aves; order Cariamiformes; family Cariamidae; genus Cariama; species Cariama cristata. Next base: position 35,148 of record NW_009605460.1, on the reverse strand, counting down.
GATCGGATACGCTGTTGTTAATGAAGCTGCGTTGCCATGAGTCTTAGGCTATGTTGTGATTCCTGGCTGTAAAATGCCGTTAGTGTCTTAAACTGTTTGGGGGGGTTGGGGTGTGTGCAAAAAAACCCCAAACCACAAAACAAACAAAAAAACCCCCTAAAACCAAAACCCAACCCCAAACCCCAACTTCTGCCTTACAGCTCACGAAGTTATGATCTACCCTTTTAGTTATTTGACTTAGATAATGCATAGAACGCTCCTTTACCTGAATTCTTGTGGCACGGTGTGACAAGTATCGGTCCCGACGCTGCGCCCAGCTGTTACATGCCGAAAGCACAGCTCCCCAGCTCCTGCCCTGCTGTTACCTTGTGCCCGCTGGCTTGTTGCCCTCCCTTGTTTCTGACATCCTGCTTTGCTTTTTCCCCATCCTGTTTCCGTGCTGGGAGCG
>NW_009605460.1:14868-34669 GCF_000690535.1 Cariama cristata | reverse complement strand
TCCCGGGTGGGCGGGCGGGGGGAGCTGGCAGGGAGAGCGCAGTCAGTGCTGCTGCATCAGCCAGCAGCCCAGGGCTGATCAAGTCAAACAGTTCTCTGCCATTATTTTAGATGTACCTGAAAGCAGCTAATTATTAAATTAAGACTTAATGCGCACTAACGAGCCTGTTTGTGGTTTGCAGGGGCCTTGGGTAAAGCACCAAGTAAAGTCACAGATGCTCTTCCAGAGCCCGAACCCATGGGAGCGGCTGCTGCTGTTGACGAGGAGGAAGACATTGAAGCGATGCAGTCACGGTTAGCGACCCTCCGGAGCTAAGGAGGAAACAAAAGTGTACAGTTTGCCTTTCTTTTTTTTGCAATGGGATATTCTGTCCTACTTTCAAAATGCAAAACTTAATATGTGAGAATACTTTATGTAATATATATAATTTTTTTTTTCTTCCTGGGGATTGTATTCTCCAAGAAACTACTGTAATATACTTCTTGGGGAGTGCAGTCTGTAGAGATTATCTTACTGCTTTCTGTTCGGCCCGTCTCCCCTGTGAGAGGCTGTGGTGAAATGGCAATGGTGGCGTAACGTTATGTATTTTTAGATATAAAGTCCTGAAATACATTCTTAGCTTCCAGTAGCCTTTTTCCCTAAAAGGCACTTTGGCTTTATCTGCTACCAAAACCCTTCAGTGGTGTGGGAGCTTTGTTTTTCTGAATCACTACAAATTTTATTAAAGCTGCTTTTAACAGTCACTCCCATGCATCAGTTTGGTTTGCATCGCTTCAAACTCTTTTCACAAACACAGTCCACCTCTAACAGCTTCCTCTTGGTTTTAATACCTTTTTTTTTTTTTCCCCCGTAGCACATTTAGGGCTTTCAGAGCATAGTTACAGGAAAGCTTTCAGTCAGAACAGCTGGTAAGTAGCTGTGTTCACAAACTTTCACTGGACCCTGAGGCTGGGGCTGTGCCAAGGGAGGTCACGGGCAGTGCTCTGGCCTGGGACCAGAACTGACCCGAAAACCGATCCCCTGTAATTACCTTTTTCAGTCTTTCAAGATTTACAAGAATGAAACCTGGTACCCACCAGCCTTCTGAGAACAGCTGTGGCCCATCCCAGCCGCACACCAGTGGCATTTGTTACCCACTCTGCACATCTGTAACCCCAGTTTTACAGACAAACAGGCCCTAGCCAGAGCAATTCAGCTGGTATTTTGTTAGTCACTGAAGTACTGCACCAAAAGGGAGGTTCACTTCAGATATCCTAACATCTCCTTACTCGTTCCAGGTACTATCACTATCCCACAAGTGGTGAAAGAGCCAGCTTGCTGCTTCAAACGGCACATTTTTAGGGTCCGAGGAGAAGCGTGTCTCCTCTAAAGGGAAAACTGATGTCGGGACTGGCAAAAGGCAGTTTGCAAAGCAGGTATCTGCTGTGTCAGTGCCACAGGAACCTCACAGGCAAAGGAAAGAGTTTCTAGTTTTCGGGAAGACTTACCAAAATAAAACGTAACTCTATAAATAACTGCATTCTAACAGCAAGGGTGGAGGAGCAGACAAGGCACATGGACACCTGGATGGAGTCCAACAACCTCCACTTTCAGCCATAAAGAGCAGGAAGGGGCTGGGTGCTGTTCACCTTCGTGGCAGTGGACAGCAAATACAGGCACAGCCTTGCAAAGTAACCCTAATGCTTTGGGCTGGGCGCTCCTCTGGAGAACTGCGCCGTTCAAGCCTTCCGTTACTACCCCAAACATAACGGGAACAGGCAAAGGGGACAATTTGTTTTTCGTTTTAAAAATCCAGAGTAAATCAGAAAGGGGGGGAAAGAAAAAAGGGGCAATTGAGGAGTCAGTAAGATGGGGTAGAGAACAGCTGCAATAAAAAACAGATTGAACAACAGCACAGCAGTAAAACAGTTCAAAATCCAACTTCAACAATGGGTCTTTTCACATAAGTGTAAGATCAGTGTGACCCATTTCACTCGCTGGGGGGTAAGGTACCTGTACTCCAGCTCCCCACAAATATTCAGCTGGCTCCAGGAAAGGCAATTAGACTGCTTTATTTCATTTACTTCCACCTTGATACTGCAAGGAAGAACATTCAGCTATAGCGCTGCCTTTAAGGATACTTAACTACTTCAAGCACAAAATACCAAATCAAGGTTTTATTGCTCCTCCTTAGAAAAGCCAGCTGATGCAGCTAGAAACAAGCCAGGATATTTACTGTCAGAGGGCTCAGCAAGTAGAGGTGGAGGGAAGTTCAAACAGAACACAGCAAAGATGCATTGCTGAGCAGAATTTAAGCCAGCAGCATGAGCCAAGTGAACCAGAACCTTTCCCCGCATAAGAACACCACAGCGCTTGCACTGCCTCACATTCCTCACCCGGCATTACAGATCATGGCAGTCACCTCAAGATCTGCCGGTCTGAGCCAGGCTGGTGTGTGTGGCACCCCCGGCCAGAGGCAATAACCACACCTCAACTCCATTTCTGGTTTTGCTGCTTCAGTTGTGCTGGGTGCCTGCTCTTGTCTCAGCGGTGAGAGGAAAGAAGCAGATGCACCTACTCGCAGTAGACAGACCTTGTATGAGCCCACTTTTTTCTAACTCAAGAGACTCCTACTCCCTGCAGGTCACTGCAGTCTCTGCCGCACTTCAGATACAGAGGGACACATAAGAGGAAATTTCTCTGAAAAAAATCAAACATACTGGCACCTGGGACAGATCAGTTAATGCTGACCATAAATAGCAGGTGAAGTACTATGGGGAAGGGAATTTGCAGAGAGTTTCTGAATTTGTTACACAAATTTGTTACAATTTTGGCTCACTAAGAGGTTTCCTCTCCTGCCTGGCTCTGCGCAACAGCCATCTCGTGCATTTCAGGGCTAGGAAGGACACTGAAGAACACCAAGGTTCATTTTATCTCAGCTTATCCTGTTAGATGAGAGATGCCCTTTCCCACTCTCGGCCCCTGTGCCTGTTTCAAGTTGTTTTCAGTCTTTTTCCAAGTAATTTTGGAGCAACCTGTGTGCCGTTTAAGACCGAAGCTGCGAAACCCATTTGATACAGACAGTGGTACTGGTGTTGGCTGAGAAGCAGTGGTCAATGTGGCACATGCTTTGGTTAACCAAAAAACCAAAAAAGCTATAAAACAGATCTGTCACTAAATTCAATACCCTCAGCCTCTAAAAAACCAGTATGTGATACACACTTGGTTTTGCATTTCAAAGCACTGCATCGAATTAATTACACTTTAAAGAGACAATTGAAGAAGCCAGGCACAGAACAATATCTGAAATAGAAGAATTTTATGTAGACCATTCAGTGTTAAAAACCAGAGAATCAAACATCAGTTCAAATTAAAGAGCAGTTTCAAACAGAAGACATTTGATTAAAAGTTTCTTTTAACATTTAGAAATTTAAATACATTTACCTAAAGATGGTTAACCCCCATCTCTATGTTACTATACAATAGCTTAAAGCTACTTTTAAATGCTAGTTCTATGTTAATGTGAAATTCCAGAACTGCATTCTTATTTTTTTTTAATGTAAATTGATTATTAAACGGGGTGGCTCTGTACTTCCTCCCACCCCAAAATACACGTTAAAAATTGGAGCTTTACAATGTCTTGAATAATATTTTTCAAATGAGTAATTTGGAATAATTTCTGACAGTTCTATAGGAGGTATTTTGTACAGTTTGGAGAGCAACTCCATATAAAGTTCTATTGCAACTGAGCATTCACAGTATGCCACAGTCCATACATATTACTACATATACATATCAGGTTTGTAAACATCGGAAGAATACACAGAACATAGTACCACAATCCTCTGGTACCGCCGAAAGGAAGATGAGGTAACATTCATATAATCTCAAAAGTCCACAGAGGTCCTGACTGAGTAGTTAAAACAGCTGCCAACGCTTCCGTTCCATAGTATGTGGTTAAGGCTTTCTACTTTACGGTCTGCTAAGGCTGGATTCATTAGCTCTCAGTATCCCGACTGCATCTTTAACAGCGTGGTATATGACATTCTTCACCTGGGGGGGAAGAAAAGGCATTCAGTTTTACAAGGAAACAGTGTGGTTAGGGTCAGGTTGGAAGACTGACAGAAAACACCCGCACAACTTGCCAGCTTTCCCACTTCCCCACACCCTGTGCAGCTCTCCTTTCAGTTTAAAGACGCTTATCTGCACAACCTTCACATAAATCACTAATTGTGAAAACAAGGTTCAAATTCTAACAGGATATAAACTGCAGCCCTGTACCTGAGGAGAGCATTGCAAGCTCAGCTAGAGGGAAAACAAAAGACATGGAAGAAGAAAACATTTCAAAAGAATCTCAGAAGCTTCAGAAGGCTTCCTCAAAACTGCTAAAAAACTGTAATAAATCAAAAACCTTCGGAAATTCCTCTTCAAGATCCAATGCATTAAAGCCGATCTGAACATGAGAGCGCAGCTTGGGGTGTGTGGACACGCCCCTCATGGGTTTGGTGAGGGTTGTTTCTGGGGTTTTGGTGGTTTGGGTTGGTTTTTATTTTTGAAAGGGTTAAGAGGGGCAGGGTTTATCTGGAACATCGGTAAGTTACCTGCAATTTATCTTCATGGTTCGTATGCGTATGTGACAGATACCTAAATTCCTGAGTAAGCCAGAAGCAGTGTTTGACATGCTCTGGGGATACAAAGTCTTCCGCAACTTTAATACAACTGTACAAATTATGAACCTAGAGAGAACAAACAAGCGTTAGGCATGTGCTCGGAAGTCTGCCCGAGTGGCCAGGCTGTAACAGCCTCCCCGGTCCTTGCCTGGTGTGGAGCTCCTGCTGGAATGAAAACTACATCTCCTAGAAACTGTACAATAGCCCAGCCTTGAACTCCATACTCTTGATGAAGGCGTTTTCTTAGCGATCGGTCCAAGTACCAACTCTGATCGTGAATGGGATCGTGATCTACAGGGTTCTCTTGACCTTGTTCTTCCGCAACCTGGAAAGACACAAGACAACAGGTATTAGAATATACTGGTCTTACTGGGCAATCAAGATGGATCTGTGGTATTGCGTATGCACGCATGCCAGAGAGAGTGACTTGCACCATGCGTTCAGGTGTAAGAGTTATACAAGGAAAGGTTTGGATTCTTATTCAGTCTTTTGTTTGTCAAGGCTGCGTCATTTCTCAGTCCCTCTTGCTTCACCGACGCATTGCAAATGCGGATATAGGAAATGCAAGTAAACCCAATTTACAGTAAGAAGAAACAGAAGAGTTAAGTGACTCGTGTGTTCTCAGCGGGAACCACTGTGATATATGGGATCAATACTCTTAGGCTACTATAGCTTGTAACTGGAAGAAACTACTGGGTGGAATTCAGCAGATGCCTGCCCTAAGGCCAGCAGTAGTCAGTGTGCTCACTGACCAAAACAGAGGATGCGAAACAGGTTTTGGGGAGATACGAGGCTGGGAGGCAGCAACAAGCACTTTAGAAGAGAAATTTGAGGGCTGCAGGGAAAGAATTGCTGCAAAAAGTTCCAGTATAAATCCAATGTGCTGTGCCAGTCATTTACACCCAGGACCGTAGCCCAAAAATTCATTTAGGAGGAGATAAAAACAGGTTGGTTCTACTCCAGGAGAAGCTGCTGAAAGCCTCACACCTGCAGGCAAGTATGCTACAAGGGACCAAGAAAAGGTGAGAGACAGATGTGAAAACTCAAAATGCCATCACTTATCACATTCAGTATCATGTTTTATCAAGTGTAAGATTTGCTCTTTGTTAATACGAAACACAGATCTGCTGCAGCCTCTCTAAGCCTCTGCCCAAGACAGCAGTCAGGCTGACGAGGCCAACGGTTGTTCAGATCATCCCATTTATCCTTTTAAACATCAACACATTAGCTCTTTCCACTTTTAGAGCACCAAAGAAGTTCCAGAATTAAGACTACCAAGAACTCTGGACCATCTGTGGTGAATTTAAGTAGTGAAACAAGCCCTTTTGGGTGTAGTATCACATCTCTACTAAACCTTTAACTCCCATGAAAACATCACCCAAAATACCTGATGCTTTTCCCTTAATACAAACCTCATAAAGGTATGGAAAAAGAAAAAAAGGTAGGAAAAGGGAGAAAACAAGAAAGAACTTTAGGCACCACATATTGCTCTAACATTTCCCAAGAACATCTCTCATGCTGCTTTTAAGAAGGATTGAGTTTAATCTTAAACTGTGTTTTTGCTTAAATCTAAACCAGCTATTTGTTGGTTCCTTACATAACATCATGACTTGTGCTATAAGACGTGTAGGCAAAAGCAGCGTATCGACATCCAGGGTAACTTCAAGCTTCAACTTGCTACCCTCCTCAGGTCCTACAAGATCCACGGCACACAAGAAGTTTTGTCTCAGATACAACTCAAGTACATTTGTTTCCAAAACAACTGGGATAGAAAGGAGGAGAAAAGTCCAAGGATACCTATTTGCAAGCCTACACAGACAGATCAGTTTTTAAGATACAATGACTTACTTTTTTAAGGAATTCCCGAATCTTCTCTGTATCTTTAGCAGCATAAATGTGCCACAGAGCTCCAGGTTTTTCTCGACTTTCAGTAAAACGCTTAATTGTCAATTCATCAGAATCACCATCTTGTATGGTTTTAAGCACTTCTGTCGAGCGTAAACACAAGCAGTTACACAAAAGGAACTTCCCTCCAACCACAGAAATAACCTCCCCAGAACACAAGAACGACTTTACCTTCTTCTTGATCAGCCTGGCCTTTGGGGATGCCCACATAAACCATAACATTAGCTGCATCAGACACATCTAAATGGAGGTTTGTTGTGCCGTATTTTCTATCCTCTGGTGTTATTAAGCCTGGGGGGAAAAAAAAGTAACAGATACATTAGTAAGACAAACAGAAACCTTATGCCACTCTCAGCAGCACTATCTGAAAAGACCAGGGAGCTTTTACTTTTGTCAGCAAATGATTCCCGTACAGCAATGAATGTATTTTTATATCCAGGACCTTGCCCCATCTTGTTTGTGTCTTCCCAAGCGATCAGTTTACAGGCTGACACATTGATCCGTATCTATACCTAGCCTGTATGATATATAAAAGTCACATTTAAGTCCTGCTACAAGAGGGTTTTGATAGCAGTTTAGAATAAAGCGCACTCAGAAACAGTCTCTTTTTCACTCTTAAAAGGCAGCTGCTACAGTATTTACTAGCCACAATCTCTTTACTGGCCATGATCACGCTTAGTTTTAAACGCCTTTTGAGTGACAGCAGATGAACTAGCCATGGACAGAACTGCTCAAGAAGATATTAAAAAGTAAATGATACAGCCCCAAAAGGCGACATAACAAAAAGGATACACCCAGAAGTAGCAAAACAACAAATACATGTGGCCAGCTATAAGCTGCGTGTACACATGTGGAGCAAGTTGATTGGAAGACTGGGAATAAATATTGGCTTGAAACTACCTGGACAAAAAACATTTAATAAAAATCATATAGTGCTCTGGACATCACTGATACATATAAGTGAGCCAAAGTTAGGTTTTCAGATCAATGGGATTAATCAAATTGTCTACAATGGCAAGGATTCATTTCATTCACAGTAAATTTTAATTTGAATGTGCGGTCAACATGACCTTTAGAGCAAAAAACTCCTTACCATACGCGTTGTACATCTTCGGGCCTAAATCGGGTCGTACAAAATAGTTGGGAAGCCGAGAAGCAAGGTTGAGCTTGCCGCCTCTCCTAGTGTATTCTGGCAATGGAATATTTTTCATCAAATCGTCAAACCTAAAGTAATACAGCAAAAATTTAGTGTTAGGAAACGATAAAAACAAAAAAAAGACTAAGACTGCAACAAAAGCTTTCTGCAGTCAAGAAACTGTACTCCTTCCCCTAGGGTGTTTACTGGACACCGTGAAAACGAACAAAATGAGCAAGACACAGGAATATAGCAGATCAGTGAATTTAACTGCTCTGGAGTAATGCTATTTCCTGTGTAATCATCTCAACTAATATCAAATAGAGTAAGTCAGAATACTTAAAAACATTTGGCTAAAAAAAATAAGCTTCAACTGAACTTTAGATTTCAGAATGACTCAGGCTTTTAGGATGTTTCCAAAGTTCAACCAATCATTAGCAATTTTAGGTGCTCGCTTTACTTGGCAACAAATACAATGAACTACATACATTTTTATCATAAAAACTTGTTTAGCATTTCCAGCTATGTCAGGCACCTCTGAGAAACAAAATCGTTCACGTGTGACCAACTGCTGCTCAAAGCTGAAGCAGGGATCAAAACGTAACACTATTCCCACATTCCATTATTTTTGGGGGTGTACCACACAAACGATGAACAGTTTCTTTGTAAATCCATACCGAGAAGGCATCATGTCTCTGAAGTCTTCTCCTGGAGGCCAGTCTTTAAGCTTCAACACCATTGGCTCTCCTTCTTCTGTTCTCAAGCGACCTATTGTCAAATATTAACAAGTCTGAGTTTAATAGTTGTACAACTCAAAATCCAAAGAATCAAGACAAGGAAATCCTTATCTTAGTATAAAATCATGTTAATTCCACAACTATTTATGTAGAACCAAAGACATACAAGTTCATCTAACACCACAGTTGGGTATTACTGACGTGACAAACGTGTCACGATCGGAGATTTCAGACTAGCCAAGTAGCTTTTATCAGCTCCCCTGCCCAAGCACTTCCTACAACTTAGCTCAGGCAACTGTTTTGTTTTTGAGGCTAAAGTAGCTGACAATAAAGCCAAATCTTTTCAAAGATCAACTAACAGAAAAGAAAGGTGTAAGTGAGCCTTCCAGCTTCCACTCGTCTTGTCCCAAGTACCAAATTCCATAAGTTTGCATCACGTAAACAGGTAAGTAGAACTCCAGATGCCATGGCAAGCATTAATTCTCCTGGAACAAGTTTGTTTTCACCTAGAAGTGAAAATAACGCCAAACCTCACGCTTACCTCCCTCTAAACCCATTTTTCTACAAAATAACTTTAGTTCCTTCGGAACAAAAGGCACCTGCAAGTTAAAACAGCAGAACCCAGTTACCTTGTCAGCATCAACTCTACACGTGCTCTTTTATGTTTCGCTCAACTGGGCAAAAAAGGTGACAAGCGAACCTACTTGCTAGGATGATCCCAAACTTTCTCACAATGCTTCCCCAAAAGACTAAAGGCAGCCAAACATACTCCTCCATGGAGTCTGTTTCTGGAGGAAAGTCCTCCATGGGGCTGACAGTTTCCACCCAGTCCACCATCCCCCGCAAGCGTACATGGTGAGAATACATTGCAGACACATTGTCCAGGATGCAGAAAAACCCTGGAACATCTTTTACACTGCTTAAGGATGACAAGTTTGTGCTAGGGCAAAATTATTGCTGCTATTTTACCTATTGGAATAAAAATTCACATTACTTACTTGAAATATCTTCAAATCCATCCCAGAAATCCCCTACAGTAGCTCCAGTGATGATTTCATTGGTCCTGCAGTTAACCAGATCTACTTCCTGTTGGCCAAATTCCTTCCTAAAGGACTCCGGTCTCCAGAGATCGGCATTTAATTTGTGATGCACTCCCGACACCATTACAGGCTATGAAGAAAAATATATTCTGAAGAATTATTAAACATCAAAAATTCTAATTCCAATCAGAATAATGTGTAAAATGTACTGAACATCTGAACACAGGCACTTTGCAAACATATTTTCCGAAACAAATGCTCAGCCTGCCTTACCAGAATTATGCCATGCATTTGATCATTCTTTATTTCAAGCTCTGAGGCAGCTTTTTATACAGAGTTCAGCCATGTATTTAGAAACTGATTTCAAATCGTAAAATACACATCTTTTTATCCAAAGATCTAACAGTGCTCACGTAGTACATTTTATGAAGGTTTAGCATTGCTTATCATTGCAGTAAGTTTGTACCTGCACTTCAAGTAAAGAGCAAAGCACATGAACTGAAAATGGAAAAAGCAGAAAAACTGACATACCTGTCCCTGCTTCCAGCACTCCCTGAAGACATTCCAATTACTTTCATTGTTGGGATCTTGAAGACATAGCAAGCGGTTATCACATAACCAGTAGTGAGGCGTATCAAAGCCCATTATCGTAGGCTTTATAGTCAGCCCTTGAGGTTTCTTAGGCAAGTCTGTAAGGGTTCTATTTTGCACCAGGGAAGCAAAAATGTCATCAAGGATTTTGGGTGTACTCTTGAGTCCGTTGTCTGTCTGATTTAAAGAAAAAAAAGGAAGAACAAAAAAAGTTGGTGCACTTTTCTGTTGCCTTGTCCAGCAGACTTCAAAGACGATGTTTGTCACTCAAAATTTTTCACTTGAGCTCACAGTCATGTAGAGAAACAAAAATATGCAGAACTTTGCTGTCTAGAAACTCACCATTGCTAAATGCCAATGCCATTTCTGACACTTTGTCTACAGCATTCTGGCATAAGAAGTTCTGCTCTGATTTACATTTCAGCAACACTGCAGAAAACCATGAAATACAGCACAGAACAGGATTTTCTTTATATCAAAGAACAGAAATGCATTTTCATCAAAGAACAGAAATGCATTTTCATCAAAGAACAGAAATGCATTTTCATCAAAGAACAGAAATGCATTTTCATCAAAGAACAGAAATGCATTTTCATCAAAGAAGTCTCAAGCCCAATATTTTACCCCACCATTTTGAAGTCATATCTGTAATAGCAAACAAAGCCCAGGAACCTCTGAAGTGAACCAGTCTGCAAACGAGGTATGAGAAAGAGTCACCCACCACAGAATGTTTTTTCCTCCCATCTCTAAGTTCCTTGATGCTTCTTTTTTGAGTCCATTAGGACATGCCAATCGATGCACCCACCAGACGCTTAAGTGAATTAATCTGCTTAGCACTTGGTTCCCAATGCCTCACCAAGCAAGACATGCTGATAGTACCACCAAGCTACTACTCTAGTAAGCACTAACTGGAGCACTGCTACATAGAAACTGAATTAAATTCTTTTTCCCAAATGAAGATAGAATTCTACCTACTGTGACAAACGTCTGTGGTAGTTGTTCACAGGTTTAGAACAGTAGTCTAAGCCTGGTATCAACTCGAACCTGTAAAACAAAATTTTTCATATACCTTTCCTCCAGAAGAGTTCAACAGATTCCGCAAGAAACCTGTGTTATTGTTGCTCACAGGTGTTAATATTGCACTGTTGAATGTCTGCAGGGCTGCAGCAGGCTTGGCTAAACTAGGGAGTGTCTGAAGAGGTTTATTTTCATTCTTTGAAATAGGTATGAGGAGTTTCTCTGAAAAGAAGAAAAGAGTACATCTGAGAATGAAGCAAGGATTAATCCTCTGAACCATGAGAAGTATATGCTTTGGATTTTTATTTTTTTAAGACAAGAAGACACTCCTGTATGCATACACTTATGTATACGTGTGTGTATATATATATATAAAAAAAAAAATCTAAAAAATCTCCTCTCAATACATGCAGATGAAATACTCTTTTCACTTAACTTTCTTCAATACTCCAAAGTTTTTAAAATCACACATTCTAAAAGAAATACATTCTCAAATTGAATTTTCAAGAATACTTGCATCAATGGGATATTAATCCAGTTTTCAAAAAAAAAGAATAGGCTAAGCCTGCCAGGTTTTACTCTAAGTCATTGCCATGGACCAGTTCTGCAGCAGAGGCACTGAACGCCCATCCCAGCAGGCAGATTATATCATTCTCAACACAAGATATTGCTGGGTCTGATCTGTATTCTTCTGACAAACAGCCACAAAGGGTTTGCTCTTCACTGGTTCTGCACATACCTTTGTTTTCTTTATTCACGTTTCCACTTGTCAGATTTGATAACCAACTTAATGAAGGAGAAGTATTTACTGAAGCAGTTTGTTTACTTCCAATCGCTGACTTCAGAGGAGGATCGTGTGTAGTGACTTGCGGACTCAAGACAAAACTGTTATGTTGAAGGCTGGTCCTCTCTCCAGGTACCAAGTTCTGAAAAAACAAAGCAAGAACTTGATTAGACACAAACACACTCTACTCAGAAAGGGGAAGCAAGCAATAACATGTCCAAATTCTTTCTTTTACAAAAAAAAAAAAAAAAGGTTTGGCCCTTCAAAAAATATCTGTCTCCACAAGAGGTCAGCATTGCATCTCAGGATCAGCCAGAGAGGATGATCCAGCAGGATTCGGGATCTCCTGACTTTAAGAGGAGGCAACAGAGTCCGTCACCCCTCAGGACAAGCACAGAAAGCTGAGTTTTTTTCCCAGATACATTGTCTGGGACTACTTTGGGAACCAAATGCAGTTTTAACAGCAGCGCTCTCGCAATTCCAGCGATAGCTGATGTTCAAGCCAGGGCTAAGCTGGTGGTCTAGTTCAGTAGACTAAAACAAATACGTGGTGCTCCTAAATTTTTATTTTAAGACAGCAAAAGTCCATTCACCTGCGAGGTCTAAAATACACGTGCCTATGAGCGCAGCACCGGCCTGGCCAGCACAATCCAAGCACAGGACTACTGTACATCTCCTGTGCAGCTGATTTATCTACTCATTTGGAGATTCTAGGTAACAGACTAACCAGAACTACCGCTTCGGCCTGGGATTCCTGCATGACTGGCTAAATTTCTTCTCTCTGCTCAAATACCTTCCAGTCAAGAAATTATTCTGCACCTGTGTCTGCCTATTGCTACATTCTTTATTTCATTTCTTAATGACTGCTGATGCTTGGTAAAGATTCCAAACATGACATAATATAAAATGCTTCAAACTTTAACAAGCTTATCCTCACACCACCAGTGCAGTATCTCATTTTACAGAAAGAGGGGTACAGATAAATTTCAACGCAGCTGCTTGTCCAGGGTCACAGAGGAAATCTTGAGAAACAGAAGACTGAAGTTAGGTCAGTCATAAGCTAACTTTTGAATCACATAACCATCTTCCTCGCTTTTAACACATCACAATATTTTTCGTCTCTTCTATTGATTACCAGCAGTAAAATCAAGTTCAGTCTGCTTCTTACACTTAAGATAACACACTTATTCTCAAAATAAGTTTATAAATAAGCATACAACAAAATTAAAATTACTTAGCTGATTTCTTGCAAGATGCTGCAAAACTAAGCCATTAATTTGTGCTCTATTTTCAAAAGCAAAAAAACACTACATCCATTTACAAATAAACATACGGTAGGGCTTTGTGGTTTTTTTTGTTGGTTTTGTTTTGGTTTTTTTATTAATATAATGAGCCGCGAACTTTCTACCAGAATTCCCAGAGAAATCAGTGCTGCTCCATACTGCTCTAGCCCTCACAATTTTATTTGTGCTTGGTTCTTTTTATGAATTCCAGTGCTCTTCTACCCTACTTATTCTTTTAGATGCTGCATGTATTACATCTCCAGGACCCAAGGGATAGCCTATGCTTTGCAATCATTCCCACTAGTCTATTCTTAAGACACTTTTCTCTTAAAGGTTCTCTCAATCTAATCCTATTTTTGCTCTAAAAAAATACTCACTGAACATTTTTTCAAGGATAGGTCACTTACAGAGGCAGCAGTGTGTCAAAGGGACATAACGATATTTTCCCCAAAACTTGAAAAAGAACTGAACCAGAAAGATGAACACTGAATACCATTTTTGAACAAAATCCTACATGGTGGGGTTATCAGTAGTGGTCAAGATTGGTATACCTACAAAGTCAATTACCACTGGCTTCCAATATGGGCAGTAAACTAAGGCAAACCTACACTACACAGACATAGTGTGAGACTGTAGCAATACCTGTTTTGAATCCTCCTTCAGAGTTGGCTTTGATAGTGCCTTGAACTGCTTATTTGCACAAGGACAATTTGCCTTTATTCCCCATTTTGTTCTTACGGAGTGAACAATATCACCAACATCATAGAGAGCTGAAGGAAGAGAGTCATTAGTGAGCTCACATGTAATTAGAACATTCAGCATTCAAGAAGACTTTCTAAGAAACTGTGTATGCTATGCAGGTAAACAATAGCTCACAAACACAGTTTGTCATTGAACAAGAAGTTTTCCCTTTGTAAAGGTCAAATAAAACAGTACTAAGTAAAAGGGCTGTTCCAGTCTTTGGACAATAAATACTAAGCTTTTACTAATTCTATTACTAAAAAAACTCCTCACTCAGCACAATATCAACAACATACAGAAGACAGCAAAAGCCTACAGCATGTTTTCATCCCAATCAAATATTTAAAATACCTTTTCCGGGAATTATTTGTGTAGGCATTAGATTCTCTGGTTCATGTACCTGCCCCTTCACACATTTAAACCAGGAGAAAGTATCTGAGTCATCATCTGTAAAACAAAATCATAAAATTGTTTTATTAGTGCATCTTTCATCCTCCCCTGGAAAGCTACCTATTTTGCTATTATTGATATACCAAACCACAGGTCTACAACATGTTCTTTTTCTTGGGAAGGCTTATTGTCTTGTTGTTTAAGCTTGTTATTGACTTCCAAGTTCACAGTACAGGTTTTCTTTCTCCTCTCCCCCCTTTGTTTAAAGCAGCAATAAGCACTCTCACCTTCATGTAAGCTTTTTTTCTTCATCCTGTAACAATCCACACACACGCCAAAGCCACACTTAGAGCAGACCCAATGAAGGTTGAAGATTGTAGTGTCACAGACGTCACACATTTCTCGAACTCCACGAACCGCACGCTTCCAGGCTACCTGTCCTGTGGTAATTGACAGATTAGTCAAAGTATTAGTTTAAACAAAACAAAATATTTGCATGTTAAATAGAGCTATTTAAAACACTTTAGTTATATAAGACTCCGACTTGTTTTTGTATTGGAACTCCAAAAGAAAGCCTTTGCTGTTACAGATTCAGAAAAGTAGGTCCAGAACAGAATCTGAGCAATCAAAACCATTTTGCTTTCTCCTGTGCAGCACCAACTACATCTCTTACTCCTGACATGTATTTGCCCAAGTTAACGTGCACACTGCTGACATCCTCTGAAGTGGAAATTCCACAGCTACCCTAGAAAAAAAATCAAGTTACTACTAGCAAGCTAAGCTTAATGCCTAGTTTGCCACAATCAGCTTGTCCTTGTTGTCTATTCAATAGCACAGTGGGCAAATAGTTCTCTTCCTTTTAGTAGGTTTTCTATACGTTTAATAGGTGTGTATCAGACCTTCTCAGAATGGTGAGTTGTTCTCTGAAGAGCTGACCACTGCTGTTCAAGTTTCTTATGTACACATTATATTCCACCTTTCCTCATCCCAAGTCACTTCTTCAGTTCACTCAAAATATCCCAAAATGTTGACAGTATCTTCCAAAAAGTTACAAGCCCTTGCAGTGCTGCATTATGTACAGATTATTTCAGTCTAATCTTCATTTCTTTATGTCGCCAGCTAGAAAACTAGACTAGACAAAAAGCACGCATCTGCCTCCTCCTACCTCCTTCCACACTTGTAACTTCCCTGAAACTTTTCTGCCCACGTTTCTTAATTTTAAAAGCAAGTTATGAGAGACCATGTCCTAACGTATGCTAAAAAACCCACACTAGGATCCAAGACATCTGTTGCTTTTCTTCTGTATAATGCTTATTAACTATGTATGGAACAAAACTAGAATAGCTTGGCACAATTTGTTCTTAAGCAGGAGGTAAAAATTGTTTGACTACTTGCTTCAAAATTCTTCCAGCAGACAGAGGTCTAAATATCACCAGCTCCATTCTTCTCTGCCTTTTAAAAACATGCACTATATTTACCATTCTCTAGGCCAATCCTCCAATTTCCCCAAAACAGGATGAACAAGTTTTTGTTATCTTTTGCATGTCATTTCATATTTCAGTTTTCCAAATTTTGTCCTTTCTACTTCTCCTATTCTTTTGTTTCCTCTCTGTAGTTTGAGCCTGTCTGCTCTTTCTGCAGGTCTCCTTTTGGCACTTGGTGGCCAAGGAGCAATGTGACCTAACAAGCTGTTCTTTCTACACTGGTCAATCTTTTACTAGACAGGGATAATTTCACTTGTGCTTTTCTACTAATCCTTTAAGGAACTCTCTTTAAGGAAGCTCTCCCAAAGAATTTTCTTCCTCACACTTTGTCTTGTGGCTCTACCTACCAGTCTGGTAACTCACTGGTAAAAGAAAGAAGGGTTGACCCTGAGACATACTGTGGAGTGCAAAAATATTCAAACATAAACGATCCCCTAAAAAGTAGTATCTGAACAAAATATTTTGATATTTTGGAAGGGGTCAGTTTATCAGAGGCAGAATGCTTATGAAAAGGTTATCATTTCAACTGAACTCTGCCAAGAGAAGTTTACTATAACTTCAAACCATGGTGGCAGAGCAATCTACCTTTTTCCTGCACCAACTGAGCAAGCACTCTTTCACTGGATTGTTCAAAGAATAACGAATATCTACACTGTAAATTACTTCTTTTCTACCCAGGGCATTAAAAATATCCTCCATTTTGTGAAATTGAGTTCCCTTACTCTCACTAGCCAGGCTAATAAACAATCAAAGAAAAATTAACGATATTTTGCTCTTTTCAAACCAACTCTAACTCACACGTGTCTTTTTTTAAGCAGAGGATGTTTCTGGTAGGTATGCTAACAAATGCATCCTCTGCTATTAAGAAACACCACACCTCCCCTTTGTTTTATGAACTCCACCCAAGATTTCATCTTTCTGAAAGGATTCCAGTCTGTAGTTCTCACTCTGGCTATTGATACTTTGGCTCCACAGGCCCAAATATGTTCCAGTTCAGGCAAAGAGCAGAGCTTGCAGCTTCCAAGCGAGACCTCACAGCAAGCATTTCTGAAATATCTCAAGTCTTCCCTCCCCTTTTGAAGGGCAGTCAAGCCTGTTCAGTTTTTTTTTCTTCTATTCAAAACCTTGGAGTGACAGTAAACTGATATGATCTTTATATAAAGTCAATACTACCCAAACGCAGAAGACATTGTGTAGACAGTCTTCTAAACTGTACTGCATCTCAGTCATGTACTTATAATCCAAAAAGTAAATATGGTTTTAAGAGTCATTCTACTCCAAGAAGTGATTATGCAAGATCACAGCCTTCCCCATCTGTCTGTTCATGTTTGCTACAGAAAGGTTCTGATGTGGCCAAAAACCTGTGTTCGAGAATGCGAGGTTTGCCCTGTCCGCACTGACGAAGCTCTACACTCAGTTACCCCATCACTAACACCTCCCTGGTCTCCTCCCAGTAGGGCTGTACATACAACCACTTGCAACAGTCCTACTAGAAACTTTCAGGTGGAGGAAAAAGATTTCTTTACTGGCTTGACAGGCAGCATTAGATCCATTATGCAAGAACAACAAAATAGGACCAAAGCAATCTAACAGAGACTGTGCAGTCAAAATGAAAGCTTTATTTCATTTACATCCTAAGAATAGACTGTTGTCAGCTGCCTGCTGTTTGGGGGTTTTTTTGTTGTTGTTGTTTGATTTTATTTTTTTTTACACTTTGTTTCATAACAGATTTACACTCTGCAACAGGAAAAGTAATTTGATAAATTGAGAAAAGTCTTCTGACATAAGGGTAGAATTACTTTTCCCTTTCCCCCTGCCTGTAAGCAGAGAGTTGTTGACACTAGTTCACACTGGATCTTAACCATTACACCTCTCTCTCAGAAGAGAGGGAAACACTGAAGTCTTAGATGACATTTCCAAATGCATGCAATATATATTCACACAGGTCAGAAGCCTAAAGTTCCACATAAAACTATTAAAATACAGATTATTTTAATACAAATTGATCTTACTGTGTGGTTCAATCGTAGACATAACTTCCTTTTCAGATATCACTAGCTGACAAAAGTGGTCTCCGATGTTGGCTAGGATATACTTAGCTGTGTCGAGATCTAGACCCACAACATTTTTTGACAAAGGTAGCCACAAGCTAATAGCCTCAGGGTCATACTTATTTGGAGTTAAGAAACCTTCCTCACGCAGTATTCCATGCTTATTAAACTGCAACCTGTGGAAAGAGGAGGCAAGAGAGGAAAAACCCATCACCTCAAATGTTTTATTAGCTGACATTCATTCCAATGAGTCAATGCCTGAACTGTAAACATGGATACTGTACATCAATCAGTTTAATTCTTAATGGTTGCAACAGACATGGGTAAACATACTGGTCGTTAGCGTTAAGCATGCTTAATGTACTGCTTGTTTAAAAAAAGACAACTCAAAACATCAGGTTTTTTCTGGTAAGGCAGATTTCTTAACTGAAGATTTTTTTTTTATTCACACAAAACAAAATCAGGTTAACAATTTTTAAAATGCATCAGCATTAAGGATCATATCTAGAGGAGGGAATATTAAGAATTTAATCTAGAACTACGTGCAACTCACAAGAGAAGTTAGAACACCTTAAATATAGAATATATTTCAGTAACAATTATTTTGAAAGTAGCTGCCAAAAAAAAAAATTAAGCAAAATTTGAGTAATATATTCTTGAGTGATTCCAAGCAGGTGAAAGAATGAGATCTGTATTGTTAGCAGTTTATTAAATAAAAAAACATCAAGAGTTCTGCTCATGTTTTCAGGAACCTTTCTACTAAACGCTATAAAGAGAAGTTGACCTCTCATGACATGTGCTCACTATAGTGTTAAGTGTGGCAAGAAAACCCTTGCTGGCAAGTGGTATCACCAGACAACACCATCTTCAGATTTTGCAGATTTCACATACAATAAAAAGGGACAGTTCCATCAGGTTCAAGTTCTAAACTGAAGGATTCAACTACTTTGAACTGCACTGCAAATCTCAATTTTTACCCTGAGAAGACAAATTAGCATAGTCTGTTGTTACTCTGGTTTCACACATTTTCGAATGTTTCAATTAATGTCAGATTATCCCAAGATTATAGTAAAATCTCTAATCTGAGGTTAAATAACAGATTAGTAACACTTTTTTTTTTTTAAACCTTTAGCTGCAAAACGTGCAAGGGGGACAGTGTGGCAGTGGAAGAATAAACCTCAAGAAACAAATGAAAGAGTAGAAGAGTATTCTTCTTTTTCCCCATGATCTTTGTAACCTTTCTGCTTTCAGTTTTCTGTCTTCAAAAGGTCTTCGGGCCTATAGTTTCTTTTTATTCTACCTGGAGACTCAAAAGAAAGTAATTCCTCTGAAAATCAAACGGAAAACTGAGAATAACTAAGCTTCCCATCTCCCTTGTGATAACTAGTATTTTTGCTTTTTCTCTCTAAAAATCACAAGCATTACCATCTTCCCATAAAACAGTCCATGCCTCAAAGCTTAAATGGGTGTGGGGGGAAATAAAAAGCAGCATGCAACAACATCTGGACACAAGATCTGACAGTGCGTGGAAAAAAATGTACACAACTTGAAAACAAAGGAAAGGACATGGTAAAAAACAGCCAGACACTGCAGTTGGACAACATCCACCCTGAGCTTACAGATAGGCTTCAAATAACAGTTTAACATCCTTTTTGAAAGTGTTCCTCCTCATGGTGTCTTAAGAACTAAAGAGATAAAACTTCAAAAGACTTTGACTGTTCGAATCAGGTTCTGGGTGGGTGTAGGTGAGCAGTAAAGGATCTGAAGCCGCAGGTTAGGTTTGGAAAAGCAATCACCACTCAGCAGTCACTGAGTTTTCCTTAAGGTTGCCACCTTTCTGACCCTCCTTGAAACCTAGTGAGTGTACTGATTAAACGTTTCTATCGCAAATTTAAAGAAGTGGCACAAACTCTCAAGTGTAAAGTGCAACAAAGAACTGAGCAACACAATGTAAATTATTATTTTGCCCATCACTATTCCACAACTCCTGCTGA
>NW_009605460.1:0-14837 GCF_000690535.1 Cariama cristata | reverse complement strand
TGAAAGCCCCTGGTCACTTACCGCAACTCTTCCGCAGGTGTAGATATATGTCTAACATTTCATGTGTCCGGCCGCTAAACTTTGGGAGACACACAAGGAAACCACCCTCTCACTAGTATCTCCGATACTACTGAGCTGTAGCACTCAAACTAAACTCATGTTATCCCATTGGCACTCAGCCCAGAACAGCAAAATAAAGAGCTCAAAGTCCTGCCAAAGTATTTTCTACTCCAGTAGTTATAAAATTTCTAAGGACTGAAAAAAAAAAACACAGGCAACCTCTCATTAGTTAGGTATATTAGCCTTATAGCTTAATAGCTGCACACTAACATCTAGCAGTTCTGAACCACAGACCTAAATGACACCATTTTGACGAAATAACTGGTTTTTCATCTGTCCTGAAAGATGAAGTCCATGTTATAGCTAATAGCAAGCACTCAACAGCCCCTCCTTTCAGAAAAGGAAAAAAGGTCAGATGTCCAAATCTGACATGGGTCACGTTATTCACATTTAAAGAATATCAAGGTCTACATAGAGACAAAACTGTTCTTACCTTCTAAAGTGAAAGAATCGACAAAAGACAGTGGAGTCTCTTTGCTCTTTGTTCTTCCGATAACTGTCCAAACGGCATTCCCTACATTTATGCAAGTGAGGTGCGATATTATTGCAGGAACCATCCTGCACAAACGCTTCTCCACTTTGCTGCAGCTTCTTCACTTTAGAAGCATCTGCTAAAATTGACTTGCGAACAATTACTGCAGGGAAGAGTAGTGTAGATTAGACAAGCTTCAGTTTCTCATACAATGGTGCAAGCAAATGTATTTTAGTGAAAGATCCATGTCAACTTTTCCTGTAAGTTTCACATTACATTGAAAGAAAGTTATGCTAAAATATTGACAGTTGGCAGAAATCTCTTTTCAGGTCAGCAGAAACTTTCTCAAGCTATAGTTCTGCTGGATCCATAGTCTGCAGACCCAAGCTTAGCAGCTCCTTTCACTCCTCCACAGAGGAGTATTTTGAAGGAGCATCTGCCTTTAATGAAAGTTCTTCAGCCATCAGGGCTGGAGTACCTGAGCACTGAGGGTGTGAAGCAACCACACTTCACAAGTAATGAAGACAGAAATACAACCTTGCCATTTCTCAGACCTGTTTTCACCCCTCATGACACAATGGCTTTTGGCGTCTTACTGTAACAGACGCTGAACATCTCTCTTCCTCCCACACTGTGGGTGGTAACTACTAGCAGGGCACAACAGTGACTGCTTCGCTGGCTGTGTACCCATGTTAATTATGGAATAGCACATGGTAATCCAAGACCAAGCAACACGAGATTGGAAAGAAAGAAGAGGTGGGTGTTTAGGGAGATTCCCAGAATGCTGGATGATCAGCTATACCACCTGATGCACAGTGCAATACATAACATCAAGAGTCCAGCTCCTTAAACAACTACAGCCTTTCCCATTCTGTCCCATAGGGTAAACTTGAAGAGCTCACCAAGTGGAACTGGGCCACAGAAAACAGAAACAAGGTGGGCTGTTTTGTGGTTGGGTGGTTTTTTATTTTTTTTTTTGGTTGGGGCTTTCTGTTTGTTTTGCTTTCAGAACAGTTGTTAAATCAAAGCCTCTCTTGAACAAAGCTTTGTTGAGAACAACTTCCATCTCTCACCATGCTTACTAAAATTTAGGGCCGTTGCTAAAAAAGGCAGTCTCATTATGCCATCAGCATTTGCATTCCAAACAGAACATTGTTTTTGCAACCTCTTTTGCCATTCTGTTCTTGCATACATTTTGTAACAACTTGTTTCTAGAAATTAATAATTAGTCCTTGTCCTTCATCAGGGAAGGACATTTTTAAGTTTATTGCATTCCCCTTGTAAAAGAACCTACAAATGACTCAAATTCACACTCACACAATTTAAATGACTATTTTGCATATGTTACAAAGGACCTACTCGTATGTAGTTACATGGCAACTACAAGGACTTTCAAATGACAGGAAGTTTTAAAAACACTTACTATTATCCTGGACCTTGGCACTTCCAGTCCAAAAGCTTTCATTTTCATTTCTGTCATAAAGAATCTCATTTGAATTTCTTCTAATAAAAAATTCTGTGTCTATAAGTTCATCCATCTTGTTTCCTTTGTGGCTGTTCTGGCTATTGCAATTGCTTTGCGATTTAACTCCAGACTCAGTAAAAGAGAGAAGATGAGCATCTGAGGTTGAAGGTCTACAATCTAAAGTCCGCTGCAGTTCAACAGTGCTATTGACTCTGGGTATTGCTGTGGAAGAGTTAAGATGTTGCAACTGTTTTACAGAAATGCATTCTTTTGGAAAGTTTGTTGTGGGCTTCGTAAGAGGTTCACTTGTATTTTTCAGGTTGGTTCCTTTTTCATTAGCTGAATCAGTCAAAGATGAAGATCTTGACGTTGTCAAAGAGGTATATTTACCATTTTGATCATTAAGATTTTGTGTTTGTTCTTTAGATATAAAGCCCACTTTAGGAAAGGCCGTCAGATCTTCCTTCAACCGTTTAATTCCAGTATTAAGACAAGAAGGATGAGTTTCCGGTAAGCTTCGTCTACATGTGCTGAAACACAACATGCAGTAATTAGACAAAAAAGATGTCAAACAAATCAGGGCACCAGCTGCTCAATCTAGTCACACTTAAAGCTTGAAAGAAGAAATTTAATTATGTACTTTGAATTCTGATGGTCCAAGATTTTAAATTTGGTGTGAGGTTAAATAGGTTTGTGTTTTTGAGGTGGGTTTTTTTTGTTTGTTTAGGTTTTTTTGATTTTTTTAAGAGTTGGACAGAATGGTAAAGCTCTATGCACATGTAGGCAGACACAAATTTAGGTACTGCAGCTACTCCACTACCTTCTCTCACAATTAAACAGTTACTTTCTCATTTTTTCCATGCAACAGCTGTATAATCAAATGCATTTCACTCACATGTCTGTGTGAGAAGATTCTAATACTCAAGGAACTTCTGGTTGGCACTGCAAGTCTATATTGGAGACAATAAAACCTCTCCCACACAAAAACCTCCAATTAAAAAAAAAAATATGTATTTTCCACATTTAACTTGAGATACATACACAAAACTAAATGGAAAAAACCCTATACCACTTCTTTTAAAGCTAATACACAAAATACGAGATTTCCTGTCACACTATTTTGTGTGTGTGAACGTATTACATTCATTTTTGGGACAAAATTGGGAGTAACAAAGAAGTTTCAAGCCACTAGTGTTCAAGAGAAATATAATTGAGGACCTGCACTTGATCTGCAAGAAGCTAGCATCCAGGACACCTGCCTGAATGTGTTCTATTTTTCTTGGGGGCAGGGAAGGAATACGTTTGACAAAAAGTAGGCACCACACCTATGCATAACCCACCAGTTTACAGATCAGTACAACAGAAGTAACATTGGCTTGTGACACTGAAGGGCAACTACCTCAGACAAAAAAGAAAAACATGGCATAAGCAAGTAAATTATGTATCCAGGGCAATTAAGTCTAGCACTTTTCTACGCCAATATTACACAAGACCAGTTACTACAGTTCTTTAAAGTGATCTCTGAGTTTATTTTGCTAAGAATTAGAGTTATTTTTGGAGAGGAAAAAAAGTCTGCATAAGGATAAACCAATTCCTTACCCCTGAGGAGTTTCTGCACCAAGATTGGGTGGCGAGTTAGCTGGCAGGGGCAGGCCTTGATGCCTTTGGTCTTTATTAGCAGGAGTACATCCTAGCAATGCTTCACCCAACACAGTTGGTACTGACTGCACGTGTCCCTGACTGGGAGAAACCTGTAAGGAAGATTTTAACAGTTAGGAAAATTCAGGATAACACAAATACTACCTTACAGGGCTCAGCTTAAAAAGAAAAATTAATGTCCTTTCCACTATGTTTAATAAAGCTTGTTGAAGACCACTCCTCACTCAGTCCATAAGATGGAAAGACCTTACAGTGGTCCTTTTAAAACCGTATAGGTTCCATGAAACGCTGTTAATGTTAATTCATTTTCCCCCCCAATTAACAACAAACTTTTTTGGGGGAAGGAAGGTGTATTAAGAAAGTAGAAAGGAAAATAAAAAGCTTTGCTCTTTGTAACTGCCAGTGCAACAATCTTTCTAAAATAATTACACTAATTAGAATTCAGAAATAGCTTTCATAGTTCATTTAGAGAAAATTAGAACCATGAAGTTAGTCTGACAATATTACCAAAAATCTAGATGTGAACTTCCTCGTAGTGAGAAAAATCTTTGTACTGGGATTCTAGAAAGTGTTAAGTAAAGAAATCCTACGCTGATTGAATCACCAGCCTCACAAATTTACAGTTCTTTTAGGAATACAACAGGCCTACCAAATTAGCAAGTGTCTTTAAAAACAGTAGTTTTCTGTGGGGGGGTCCTTCCTCAGCTTTAACATCCATATTCCACTCCCACATGCTCAACTTACTGCTGCAAATTAAACTACAGACTTGTTATCATCAACTCCAAAACATTCCTTTTCTGCTTTGATATAACACAGCTGTCAACATCCAGACAAGCTCTCAAAAATACACTGGAATTAATTGACTCTATATCAGAAATCAGAGTACTATCACATACGAAGTAAAATAAAAAATATGGCTTCAGCCTATCAGTCCCATAGATTCACATCCATCAAAATTGGAGAAACAAAGAGGTTTTTTTCCTTATTAGAAAGTACACTCACTTGTAACTATATTGAGAAAATAGTTGCAAGACATTTCCCAAAGACTACAAAAGTGATAAAGGATCCAGTCCTTCAAAGGAAGGCAGACTAGAAAATTAGAAGTAAATAACTCCACTACTGTAAGGACACACTATAGTGAAACAAGCTATGAATTCAGATCATGGTAACTCTTCTGCAGGACATTTGGAATATGAAAATGAAGACTAACTTTGCGTGTATCAAGCAGGCTGCTCAATGGCTGAATAGGCAGAAAGCTAAAGAATGGCAGACTGAGCACCCGAAAGATGCTAAAGGTACTCAAGCACAAGCTGTAGAAACAACATAAGCAGAGTATGACTGCAATGCACTAGCTACTTCATCTTGATTTGCTGCATGATCTTCCTCAGCAGCAAATACAAGATAGATCCCTCTTTTCATTGAGGAATCTTATCCTGTACTTGCTACGTCATGCTGTATCTTTGTGAAGCCGTTAAAGATTTCTAATAATGATATCCAGTTGTTAGCCAGATCTACATGGTTGACTCAGCACAGAACCAACTGCACAGAAGCCAAAAATATGAAGAAAAAAAAAAGAAACAAAACCCAACCATCCCACCTCACCACCACTCTAGAGCTTCCAGAAGGCTACTTCTGCCTAAAATGCAATTTTTGGTCTGAAACACTGGGGCAAAGTTACAGAGCAAGTTTGAAGTACTGTTCTTTAACCAAGCCATTATTTTTCATTTGCACTCCTATCCTTAAGTTACCCAGATCATCTTTTGACCTTCGAGACAGTTTTTTTAGATCTCAGTGATACTTGGCACACCACTCACAAAAGAAATAAATGTAGACATGGAAGTACTAGAAAAGTAATCATGTTCCCTTTTTGCACTGAAACAACATTCTTCCAGACTGCTTGCTTATGTACCTTGAATCTCAAAGCATGCAAGTGCAGCTGAAGGTTTTGGGTTTAAGTATAAAATAGTTAAAGAATGAACACGAAAGGCAACTCGATTACTGCTTTGCTTTTTCTCCCACTACAGAATACATGACCAGGCAGGCTAACTTCTAAGCAGGAGGGGGCAAAAAGCACAGTTAAAAACCACAACCTTCAAGGCTCAATAATTTTTTCCTCCGATTATCACAAGGCAAGATGTTTCACCCATGCCTAGACAAGTTTCAAAGAACGCCCTCCCAGGGATTATATTTACTACTCCACTTTCCTATCTAATCCTTATTTAACACTGTTCTGAGAAATGACATAACCATTATGTAACAGTCATATACAACATAGTAAGATATTACCTCAGGAGAAGATTTTGTGTGTTTAGCATCAACACTTCCACTATTCTCAGATGACTTCCTTTTCATGCCCCCAATTCTTTTAGATTTATCTGGAAGAGAAGGTGATCAAGATTGGTCAATTTATCACAAATATGCTACCTAGTGTTTGAAAGACAAACAATAATAGGTCTTACCACATTTTCCATTGTTGTCATATATGATTTCAACATGGATTAACTCTGGATCAAGAGTTTTTAAAGCTGGAATCTTGGAAAGTAACAAAAACACAGAAGCAGCCATTTAGAGAGGTGAAAGTTACTGTTTGAATGTATTTACCTTAGATGTTGTGGTATAGACTAAGCTTAGACACTTAGCTTCTAGGTTCTTTGAATATCAAGCTCAATTTAACAATATATTGTTGCAACAGTGCCTCTGCATGAAAACACACATATAAACTGGGCTTCAGAGCACAGTCTACACAGCAGTGAAAGCAGAAACAACAGGATAATACATTTGCCTCACTCTTCAAATAAAAAAAGAATTCCAAGTCTCCTTCATTTTGTGTAGAAGGCCATTTGTTATTTGATAATTCTACCAGCAGCATTCAGAAACCCTTTGGGGTAATAGACTATTCTGCACTACACTGATGCCCATTTTTTAAAAGCTTATTACAGTAAGGACAGAATTAAAAATGGTGTTGGTGGGTATATAAATACAAGTTCTTACCCATTCCCCATCTCTGTTTGTAAACCCACAGCAGCTGGTTCTTACCTCCTGACAGTTGACTTCTAGAGTTCTTGTAGCTGGATTACCATTGACAACAACTGCTGTGAACCATTGAGTAGATGGATCCAGGCTGTAAATTCTAATTTTTGAACCAATGATATTTTTTCCACCTTAAAAATCGAAAAAAAATACAAGAAAAGGGAGCATGAAGATCATTGCAGTTATCAAGATAAATTTGCCCACAGTACTGCATGCAAGATGCAAGGAAGCAAAACAAACCGAGAACCTTGAGAGAACCTCCACATAGCTGAGGTGGGGGGGGCAGGGAAAGACATGATAAAACTATGTTCCAGACACCTTCCTGGAACAGCTCAATGAAGTTTTATGGAGGTTAAGACATGCAGCAGAGGCCAGGTTGACCTCCAGATTTCAGACAGCAAGGCAGATCAGTGGACATGGAAATGAAGATTCAATGATTAGATGTGAATTTTTCCTCTCTTTACAGTATTGGAAATGACAACTCTAAGTCGCAAAATTTTTCTTTCCATAGAAGTAATGTATCGCTTGGACATGCAAGCACGTGACTACAAATACGCTTGTATGAACCCAGCAATTAAGAATTTGAAGCTGGCAGATCTAAAACCAACAATTTTAACTTGACTAAAAAAATAGTCTCTATATAAAACTTTGGAAGTTTTTAGAAACAAGCAGCAGACTGAAAAAAAAGTCAAGCTATTTGAAACAATAAACACCTCCAAATAACTTCAGTGAGAATTGCTACAAGTTTGATATCTCTTTCACAAGCGCCAGGTCATTTATATGTACCTAAATGATGCAATCACTCTTACAAAGGAAATACTTGAAACTTAAATCTCTATAATCCTTCACATATTGCATTCGCTGCAGCGAAAGAAAGTGGAATCAGTATTTTAAAAAAGCTTTTATCCCTAAAACAGATTACTGTAATTTACACCATCACTGCAAAAGTTTCCCTTCTGACTCAAGTATTTATTGCCAGAGTTTTCCGCTACAGAGCATGCTTGTACCTTGTACCAAGCGTGTTTCATCTAGGTGTTTCTTAACCAAAGCCTGAATTTCTTCATTAACATTTTGATCATCCTTAAGAGGAAGCCTGGAATTGTCCACATCCTATTTAGGAAAAAAAAAAAACACAAAACAGAAGTTGGTATTAAGGATAATTCTTTTGATTAACAAAACCCTGTAATATTTAGAAACAAGACAGCAGCAATTCATACAAATCCAACAAGTTTCTCCTTACTCAGTGTTCCTTTAGCTCCTAGGATATTGTATTTATTGAGGCAGACATCATTTCCTTGCCACTAATCTGGATTCACCATCTGCAAGCCAGACTGAAGTGAGCTCTCCAGGTCCACTTTAATATTGTTCTGAAAACAATCTGGCTTTGTTTTACTACATCACTAATGAGCACTAAATTTAATTGAACCATCCATTTTTTAATTTAGGATTTAAAGTTCTCAGAAGCAGCAACTTGTAAGTAGTCCTGAGCAGATGTAAATGCAAATCTTTTAAGTTTTGTTTCTGTTTATGATAACGCCAGGATCCAGTCCATCTCAAGACACCATTATCAAACATTCATATGAATGAAAAGTCAGTTACATCTAAATCATTCATAATTACTCAGCATCATATATTTATAGTTTGGATTTTTTTTCCTCTATTGTTATCTAAAACAAGTTGCTTGACAACATTTAGAATTGATTCTGAAACTGAAAGTTCAGAGCAAGTTTTTTACCGATGGCTCAGAGTGCTAATAAACACGAGGCTTTATGTTTTTTTTCTTTTTGTCCCAAGCACTGCTCTGGTATTCGTAAGCAGAAGGCTGAAGAGTTAGTAGTCAAGAAACTGCTATTCAAGATGCCAGAAAAACAATCTTCTCCATTGCAGTATTGAGATAAGGCTTCTACATAAAGAAATCTCTACTCTGTTGTTGAGCCAACACAGGCAAGACAATAATCTACAAGTCAAGTTTAGCCTTAAGTGATTCTTTTGTTAGTTTCTCAAGAGCAGTTGTCTATTTTCTGATTGTTAACAAGTCAAAATAGAACACTAATGATGGCACTACTAGCAGTCATGACATAGGACATCTTTTACTAATTTTATTCAGACTGTTTACAGGTCTTGAGAGTACTTTCCTGAAAAGGTTAAATCCTTTATCATTAGCAGACACCATTCTTGAAAATGCCTGACCAGTCCAGTCATATGGGGCAATTGTTTCAACCCATCTCTACCTAATTTTCACTAACAAGCTTCCCTCCTGGTGCTCAGTAAAGGGACTATAACTCAACCACCTTGTTTACATCGTGCCCAATTCCTCATTTGTTTAGGATTAAAGCGATGTGTTTCTATTGAATAGCAAGATTTATTCCACATATCCCTGCAACTCCCTTCATAATACGGACAGTCATCTTCACAAGAACAAAGGGAAACTGTTCCAGCTTATCCCCATGATCAACATGATGCAATTGCTGTCACCTGAGCTGAATAACTGTCCTAGCACACTCCCTCATCCAGCTCTCTTACATGACCATGTCCTGGATCAGCTTCAGAAGGTTTTTAATCAACAGATACATTACATTCCGTACTGATATTTATGAGTTATGGCAATAAACACCTACTCCAAGTTTTTACCCATCTAAACTTTGCATTCGGAATATATTAACTTGACATATCTTAAATACCAAGATAAAAGATTTATCTTCATCTTTATAATGCCATACAAGGTTACCTGAATGGGTGTCAAAAGGTCTTCAGAAAGAAAAACACATCTCTCTTCTCCAAGATAGCGTACTGAAACCATTGATCCCAAACCAGCTTTGTCCACTAAGGATTTGTAAGTCTAGAAGAGTGATAAACATTTTCTTAGAAACACAGTAAGAAGATCTCATAATTCCTCATTTGCATCTTAAAAAGTTATTTTAGTTTTGCATCTGTTAAGATACCATGTCTACATGACACTCTTGAAACAAAGCAAGTCTCTAACAAAACTTCTAACACATGCCTAATAAAGGAGTTACTGGACTACACTTAAAATTAATTTCATTTACTAGAATGAGCTAGGAATTCAGTTCAGGTGGTTGTCATTAACAACAATTAACCATTCTTCTCAACACCAAGAATGTACTAAGAGTTCTAATTGCGGGTATGTTAATGAAAAACCCTTCTTATGGTAGATTGGGGGAATAACTGGCAAATCAACGAAGGCCTGCTGCACGGCTTACATTAAACTTCTCAAAGCTCATGCAACATTGATAATATCCTGAAGCCTTAGTGTAGGCATGTACGGTGACTTGGATAGCCTCATAGTTGTTATACCACTGCAGTACAATGACGAAGTTATGTTCAGACACACCGAAGCCTTTAAGAACAGGCAAGAAACAAAAGTTTCCTTTAAAACCTTCTGAACTCTTCCTAATATATGTTCAGGGTTAAATTTTGTCTAGTCCTGAAGTAACAACTCTGAGCGGGTAGGCATCAGAAGCCTGGAACATCAGAAATGGCAAGAATAATTCCTCCCCTACGTGAAAGGTACATTTGTGCTCCTTTTAAAAGAAAAAAGAAAAACATTCTGATAGAGTATGTGTTCGGGTTTCTGCAGGATTGATCAAGCAAACAAAGACTTTCTTCCCCTTTCTTGTTTTAGGTTCAGTTAGGACAGAACTGGCAAAGGGGCAGCATCACCATAAGAGGAACAAGAGTCTCTTCAGGAGTGACTGGGCATTACAAGACTTCTGCAAAGCTATTCCACTTGTCAGGAACACACTCTTCCATATACTTGAACCAATAAGTTGCAATCAAAATTTAAATAAATTAATCTACACACCTCTTTTGTGACCCCTTCTTTCCTGCCTTGTGTGGTGGTAAAGGGAGAAAAAGTCTTTTTAGCCTAGGCAAGCTTCAGTATTGTACTTTATTTTACCCTACATCATTCCTCTGCTAAATGAGCTTTGGAACATGTACACTGCATGAACTGACACGCCAAACACATCATGAGGAAAGCCTTATGCATAAATTGAAGACAAGTATTGTGTAAGAACTGTTCAGATACTTGGAAAGGGATAACAGCAAAGCTTAAATAAGCAGGTTTTCAGAACATTGTATCAGCAAAATCCACTAGCAGAACTGCAGATATTAATGCACAGGTCAGGAAATAAAATTCAGGATTCATCTTTCCACTTCCTCTCCCTTTCTATTTGGCCCTACTTCCAATAAATATCTGCTTAGATTAGCTTTGCTTAAGAAAAAAGTACAGCTAGAATGCAGCAATATGAATTACACTGTATACTTTATACCTTGCAAAGTTAAGAGTATTAAAACATGGACTACAACTTCAGCATAATTGATGTTCAGCAAGTTTATATCTTCATTTATTTCAGAACTACTTTTAAGTGTAATATCCAAAGTAAAATTATATTGGCTGAATACATTAAGAAATGTTCACTATTCACCTCTGCTGGTTAATTTGCCTAGCCAGCCATGCATGGCAGTTACAGGAAGCTTAGTTCTCTGGCTCGTACAGTGTAGCTCATGTTTTTATATGCACAAAATCCAAATCTCACAAATCATCTGTGCCATCCAGCCATTACTTAAGAGTCATTCAAATTATTTTTGTCTCAGATCAAGAATCACTGAAGAAGTAATGGTACTTGAGGCAGAGTAAATCAAGAATTTAAGACAAAAATACAGGCTAGCCTTAGAAACCTACTATCTACCCTTTTTCTCTCTATTCTTAACTGCAATTTCATGAAAGAAGGAAGAAACACGAGAGTAGAGGGAGAAGGAATTAACATTGTACAGAACAGTGGTTTGGAAGGGAAGCAAAGTCATAAAAATACATTCCTGTATCTGCAGGCACAACATACCAACTTCGAACGCTTAAAAGCTCTGCCTAGCTCTAGCTGTATAGAGAGATTTAGCATCCCTTCAGATGACAGGTAAGAGTACATGAGTGAAGCTGTACTTGAGAAATTCACACTTGTAACAACGCTGTCTTTAGCAGATGGAACTGCAGAACCAAAGTGAGTTAGGCCAAGCATATACTTGCCATTGCAGGCCACTGGACAGGAGACATAGAATTGGCTTGAGATTTTCTTTCAGCCAGTACCAGCTTTTGCTCCACCAGGAATGCTTTCATTTTATGGTTGTAGACTTCTATCCATCTTCTTTTTTCCCATGACTCATCATCAAATTCTACACAAATCTACAGGAAGCAAGCAAAAGTGAAGGAGTGACTAACCATAAAATTCAGACACATACAACATAGAAAAGGATAAACAAACACCAATTTCCCCCTCCCCCCAATCATTAAAAGTATTTATAAAGCAAACATGATTATTGCCTTTCTGTCACACAATCAAGCAATCACTAAAGCATCCCAGGCTGACCTAGTATTTTATAAGTGGTAGTCAATGTTAACTGGTTTGTCATCATTACTGTCACATAAAACATTAATATTCCTATTTAACTCTACGATTTTCCCATCTCAAAAAGTCCTCTGCTGCTCAAGGACAGTTAAATGTGTTAATTCTGCCACCAGTGTTTACCATCAGGGAAAAACACACACAAACACTGCTAGATCTCTAAAGGACTGTATACAGTAGCAGCACATGCATTTTCCACAAACTATCTAGAGTACTTGAATAAACAAACTATTCTTCCAGAAATATTTTAAGAATAAGAGTCCCAAAGAATAACTTTGGTTAATTTCTTGACAGCACAAATGACAGTAAGCCAGTAAAGGTAATCAAATTACATAATGCAAAGAAGGTCATTTGCTGCCTGCTTTTAACTAGTATTTATCTTTCTGAATCTCTGAGGCACCTATACAAACTTTTCAAGAGGAAGGCAGTTGTCACTTCATGCCAAAAACATGGTGGCTTGACCAATTTCTTTGGGATGGCATTACCCTTCTTTCATAGGCAACATGGGGAGATCAGCAAAGGACTGGGAAACACCACGTATACAATTTTGCCTGAACACAGGAATTGGAATGTCTTGGTAGCAAACATTACTGTCAGAACAATCACTCCCTCTTCCCATAAAATATAACAATCCAGTCTAAATACATTTAACTAACAGCAGCGAAGTCTCAGCTGAGTGAATCTTAGAAACATTCCCTTGAGTTTAGCTTCTCTCTAAGGGGAAAGGCAAGTAAAAGCATGCACACAAAACAGCATTACCACAGACAGGAGCTGTAAAACTAATGGGTGCAGAAATGAATTTAGTCATTTTGAAGTTCACAGAAACAATGAAAGAGATAAGCATATAACACAAGTACCAGAACCAGAATGGCTTGTTTTGTCTATAGTATCAACACTGCACAAACAGGAAAATACAGTTGAGAAAATACTTTCAAAAGTAGTTGACACTCCTTCTATTCTGTAGCTTGTTCCTGATGCTATACAAAAAGTAAAATTTGAAAGATTAGATATTTCTGCTCCTTTAGAGACTTTTCCCCCCTCTCCAATTCATTACTATTTTGGGTCTAACTACACATTACTCTTCCACAGAGCTGCAAGAGAGGAAAGAAGATGGCATGTTTTGGTACAAAAGCTCTCTATGCCTTGATTGTCTACTTTGCAACTTCTTTAACACTTTTACTGGAGAACGCATTAAGTCAATCGCTTCTGGCAGAACCGTAACCAGTCACAACGCTCCCAGTAAAGTCCCCAACAGCACCTGCTCCTTCTCCTTTTCAGTCCCAGAGAAGGTCCTTAAGTAGAGCTTTCTGCAGCAGCAACATCCTCCTCCTCACTCCAAGTACGGCATGGGCACAGCCCCGCCGGCCAAAGATGGAGAAAGCTCCACCCCTGCCGCAGATACACAACAAGAAGCTCAGCCTCTAACAACTCGGAACTCTTCGGAACAAAGTTTACACTTTCCAAAAAAGAGTCAGAAACACATACGATTTCTTTTTGCTTGACAAGGAGCAGGTGCTTCTTCAGTTAATCAGAGGTCACAAAGTTCTTCCCATTTAAAAAAAAAAAAGGCAAGGAAACAGTTTTAATTGAAAGATGGTACTGTTCTTGCTGTCATAGAACAGCCTGCCACCAAAGTTCCTTGTAGAAACAAATAAGGGGACCATGTAACAAGATACTGTTACTATAATGGAGTTTTGTCCTTATCGAGTACTTTGTATACTATAGTAATGGCCCAGACATGGTTGAATAGTTTTACTGATTACAGTTGCCAGAGTGCCCCTTAAGAACTTCACAAACTGTGAAAGTCACTTGACTTCCACCCAAAATACATAGTTAAGCAATTCCACTAAGCTTGTAATAATTGATTGCACGTTCAAAAACCCCGTTGGTAATCATTATTAAGAAGTGGTCACCATGCAAGAAGAGTCCAAGACACCTCCAACACCATAGGTGAATTTGGTACCTCTTTCAAGACAGTACAAGTATTTGTTCATTACCAGCTACTCCAAAGGGCAAGAAAGAAAAGCCATCAATCCCAACAACATAGGAGTGTTTCAGTTTCACGTCTGGAGGGAAAAAAAAATCGTTCACAACTGACAAGATCTTAAATTACCTTTAGGAAATACACAGAAATAAAACCTAGACACAACAGCTGCAATAAAAACCCTGTTTCCAAGACGTGGTAGAAGAAAGCACATTTATAATTAGTTTGAGGTAACTTCCAGCATTAGTACAAGCACATTGGAGGCTTCAGCCAAAGGTTCACATGTTTTCAAGCACGTTAAGCAGACAAGTTGACCAAGAAGACCCCTCTTCCCCAACAACAGCGTGTATATACATATATACGTATACACACACCCGGACGCATACACGCACACAAAGTTTCCAGGTCACAGGGTAAACACTGCTGTTTTGGGAGGTCTCTTTCAACGTTTCCCGTTACCTTCAGGTCTTGTTTGGATATGTCCGTGTGTGAAACCGCTCGGATCCTGCCCGACTTCCAGGGCCATTCCGAGATGCGACTGGTGTCCCACGACCTGTCGTCTTCCTCCGACAAGCTGAGGAACCTCTTCCCTACGAGCAGCGACCAGCTCCCCTCGAGCCTCAGCACCATTTTAACTCATCGGGAGGCCTCCAGGGAGGAAATCGACGGAAAAGAGGAGAACAAAAA
>NW_009605459.1:0-343 GCF_000690535.1 Cariama cristata | reverse complement strand
TCATTCTCTCCTCTTCTTCACGTTTGACGACACTGGTTTTCCGGAAGACAATCTACAGGGGGAAAGAGATTTCACTCTGTGACTAACGGCACATTTGTTAAGGGGGAGAAGTTGTAGAGAAAGAATTATTTGAAAGAATTTATTTTAACTGACAAATGCACAACCTCTGCACATTTATAGCAACATTTTCAAGTGTCTTGTCTCGTGTGGAACGTGCCTTATTTCATTATTTAAGAGCATACACCATCTGTCTTATAACACCAGAAAGAAAAAAAAAAAAAGAAGAAAAACATTTCTCTGGTTCTGAGAGGTCAGCAAGGCAGCACCCTCGTAAATGTCATGA
>NW_009605458.1:14098-19153 GCF_000690535.1 Cariama cristata | reverse complement strand
TGGATATTAGGAAGAATTTCTTCACAGAACGGGTTGTCAGGGATTGGAATGGGCTGCCCAGGGAGGTGGTGGAGTCACCATCTGTGGAGGTGTTTAAAAGATGTGTAGATGTGGTGCTTAGGGACGTGGTTTAGTGGTGGACTTGGCCATGCTAGGTTTACGGTTGGACTCGATGATCTTAAGGGTCCTTTCCAATCATAACAATTCTATGATTCTATAAACTAAATTTCATTATCACAATAATTATGACCAGAACAAACTGGAAACATGTTTTTATTATATTCCTAGACCATTTTACAACAAGCATCACCTAGAGAGATGACTGAAAGAGAGAACTCCTGTAGAATAAACACACTGATATAGGATTAGTTAGTTAGTTAGTTAGGGAGCTGCTTTATTTTTGCTTATTGGATTTTTTTTAAACTCTGCTTCTTTGAGTTGAACTATTGTGCAGCCTGTACTGCATAGGCATCTCGCTCAGGTCTATGCTGACAACCTCACTGGATGGCATTACTGACATCCTTCTTTCTTGTTTTCTTTTTTCCATTAAAATAAAGTTTTTATATCTGAAAAAGATCTGTGTTCTTGCCAAGTCAATAAACTTAAGACAGAATAGGAATTTGCAAGCTTCTTTCTCCCTGTATAAAGGTTACACTAGCAAGTTATACCAAGATCTGTATGTCAGTAATGCTCCTTCATCTGGCTGAACATTGTCTAGAGTCTCAAGACAAATTTGAGTTTGGTCTGTGATTTTTTACCTTACCTTTTACAACAGACAGAGGGAAAAGCTGCAAAACTCAGTATTTCTAGAAAAAGCAGTGAGCATATGCACCACTGCTGATGCCTTTTAAGAGCCAATGTCTGCAGGAGCAGAAAGGGTTATATTCCCTGGCCACTCGCTCTTGTTTCTACCTGATGATCACCAGATCAGAGTAATATTGTGATCTCTTTAATATTAGCTTGGATTAATTTCTGATAGTCACACTGAAATTATTAATAGAGACTCACAGGTTTGTTAAATAGAAATCAGGAAATTTACTTTTGTGGATAAGGGGAGCACAGAGAACACCGTCTATGACAATATTCTTGTGTCCAAGTTAGGACAATACAGTCTGGATGGCTGGAAAGCTAGACAGATTAAAAAAAACAGCTGAACAATTGGGCTGAGAGAGTAGTGCTTAATGGGTCCTATGCCACCTGAAGATCAGTAACAAGTGGAGTACTGCAGGAACCTGTTCTGGGACATGTCCTGTTTAATATGTTTATCAGTGACTTGGAAAAGGGAACAGAGCACTTGCTGTTGCGGTATGCTCAAGGGCATGTCAGCCATCCAGAGGAACCTAGTCAGGTTGGAGAAATGGGCCAAGAAGAACCTTGTGAAATTCAGCAAGAACAAATGCAAAGTCCTGCGCTTGGGAAGGAATAGCCCCTTGCAACAATACAGGCTGGGGACAGACTGGTTGGGGAACAGCTTTGCTGGAAAAGTCCTGGAGATGTTGGCAGACTAATCTGAACATAAGTAATGTGCCTTGGTTGCAAAGGTGAAAGGCAGGTTGGGCTGTATGAACTAAGGGCATAGCCAGGAGATTAAGGGAAGCAATTATCCCTTTCAACATTCCCTTCTAATCCTCACTGTTCCCCATATCAACATGCACTAGACCATGTGTAGAATACCTCACCCAGTTTTGGGCTCCCCAGTACAAGACAGACGTTGACAAACTAGAGTGCAGCAGAGGGTGACCAAAGGTGCTCAGGGCACTGAAGCATTTGCCCTGTTAGGGGAACGCTGAGAGACCTGGACTTTCTGAGCCAGGAGAAAAGAAGGCTTCAGAGAATCCCATTGCTACTAAAACATAAATTCTGCTTCTGTCCACCATCTCCTGCTCAGATCTTGCACTACACCTCTGACTTTGGATGTCTCAGTCCTCTCTGTGCTCCACATGTCATGAACCTAATCTGACTAATTTGCCTTCCACGCTTACAGTCATGCAATCTGGGCCAAGTTGTCTCTATCTGTCAGCCAAGGAATATGGTAATTTACTTGCTCAGACTACATTTCTGATTATCCTGAGTTTGCAGTCAGTGAGAATTTACCAACCCAGAAGCTCTATGTGCAGTTCAACCAGTGGAATTGCTCTAAAAAGGAAAGCAATCCTGATGAGCTGCATGTTTTTCTGGTCAGTCTCTAGATCTGCTCCTCCTAACAAAGAAAAAAAAAATTATCTTTGTTCTGAGTACAGAAATGGTACTGGGCTCCATGTGCCTTTTATGGTAAGTCAGTATTTGCCTTCGTTAATTTGCCCATCCTTAAGAAAACCTACATCCACATGGGGCAAGAGAGGCAACCTAGACAAAGCACTGCAACATTTAACAAAATCAAGACGTTAAGGAAGGAGAAACAAGAAAAAATGTGTCACTTATTAAGAGAACAACAATAAAGCATTGACTTCTTTGCAAAGAACCAAAGTATGAAAACAAAGAGCATTCTTGGCCTGAGAATTATTTCTCAAGGACTCGCCAGATTTTTGCCATGAAACTCTCCCCTCAAACTCAAAGACTGTATCATTTCAAACTAACAAGTTATAAGGAGATGCCACCTCCATCTACAAGTCAACTGAAAGAAGAATTTTATGTGCCATCTGGAGGGGAATATGACCTTCCCACAGCAGAGTTTCAAACACCAGAATCTATCCATCCTAGATCTAAGAGGATATCAAGGTCAGGTGCTGCTATAGATAGTCAGCCTAAGATGCTGCTATAGATAGTCAGCTTAAGATGGTGACAGTATTTTCCTTTCGTTGCCCTTTTCAAGCACTCAGATCTTTAATAAATCTTGATAAATTAAGCCTTTCAAAACTTGGTCCAAAGACATGAATATTGGTTTCATTTTAAGAATTAAAAAAATGGGGCAAATGTTGTTCTGGATCCTAGAAAGACCACAGAATCAAGAAATTACCATGGTAATTCCATTTTCTGAGCGCTTACTAAATGCGTTCCAGCAAACCTACTAGTTCTGTATCTGGAGACTCAATCTTCAAAGTTTTTCTGCACGTCATTCACTATCTACATTATCAGACAGCCAAATTTCAGATCAGTATGTCTCATAATTTTCATAGAAAGACAATAAGCACAGACACCCACATACACAAGGAATCATTTGCTAGATGTTGTCTTAAACTAGATGGTATAATATTACTTCTTACTGCTCAACATCTGTCTGACAGAAAATTCCTGTTAGTCTTATTCTTTGCTGCTTCATTAATGAACATACATTTACTCAGGCTTTCCAAAATGTTTTCTGTTGAAACAAAGCTTTCTACATTAGTTGAATTGCTTGAATTATTCATTGCAAGTAGTCTGTGCAATAATTTATTTTTTTTTTTGCCATGTCTGTCTAGACATCTGCAAATGAATCTTTTTATCCAGTGGAGAAAAACAGACATTTCCAGGGTATGTGTCATCCAACCTATATCAGATGTTTCTTTTAGGAAAAGATACTCTAAATGCACTGTTTTCTGTCTTTTGACAGTAAAAGAATTGTGAGATGATTACCACATTTGTTGATACTTACATTTAGTTACATTAATTTTATCCATAAGGAC
This sequence comes from Cariama cristata, assembly GCF_000690535.1. Taxonomy (NCBI): domain Eukaryota; kingdom Metazoa; phylum Chordata; class Aves; order Cariamiformes; family Cariamidae; genus Cariama; species Cariama cristata. The sequence continues at coordinate 15,551 of NW_009605458.1, read as the reverse complement.
TGCAGCTTCTGACTGAATATTAAATTTTTCTACCTATTGCTTTAAAAGCTCCAGATAAAGAGGGTAGTACCTGCGACTCAGTTGTAGACGCTATGTTCAAAGCAAGGGAACTTCACCTAGAAATTTTGCCGTTGACCTCATGTCTCCAGAATGATAAACTTCTCACCAATGTGTTTAAAGTATGACTTTGGTAAGGGCAAGCACAATGCATAGCATCAAACCATGCTATTGAGGCAGGACATAAAACATCCTATTCCCATCAGGCTTGTGTGGGACACCCAACAGCCAGCACCATGTGAAACACACAGATAACAAAGGAGAACAAAGAAACTCAACTATTGAGTAAATCTCTTACCTATGAGGAATATTAGCTGGCCTATACATAGTCTTCCATGTTTATGGCCTTTTTATTTAAGCAGACATTAACAAAGCTCTAGAGTCTCATGAGAGCCCATATTTGTGAACTAGCACAAAAATCAGTTGAAAATACACAGAATTATAAAAATCTCCCATTTTAAAGAAGCACTTTCTTCATATAGTTTGGCTGTATACCTTAGTACGCAACTGCTTTATGGGTAAAATCAATATCTTTTGACCTTTCATATTGTCCCTCAGAAACACAGGTACCACTGAGATGAATAATGCTCTAATCAAAAAAAGAGATTTCTTCTTAGCAATGTAATCATGTGCTTTCTTAATTACTGATTATTTTCACTAGAAGTGCAAAATTTTTCACAAGGTTAAAAAGGAAAAAAAATAACTCCATGATACAAGATATATTCCTAAGAAGTCATATACTTTTTAGCCTTTTTTCCTACTTTTTTTTTTTTTACTTTTTTGCTGTTTAGCAAACAGTTTGAATACAGTATAATACTAAATATAATTGCTATAATTGGAAGTGCAGTAAAATATGTGTATTCTCTGAGCAGGAAGAGATGACCAAAATTAACTCAGTCTGTCAAACCCTACACAGGTAAGTCACAGTGCAGTACAAAAATGCACACAGCGTTTTATAGGCATGTAACAGACATAGCATTTCAGCGGAGAACACTTTGCTATAGTTTTTGCTGTAAAACTCCATCTACATAAAATCGGACCTTTTGGTGAAAATACCAGGTCCAGTGAAACTTCTGCTAAGTAATCTATTTTTTCCAGATCTGTGGGGTTGCATGCCCTAGTTTTCCACTGCAATTTGAGTTCAGGTGGAAGATACGGAAGAGAGGTTGGTGAAAGTAGGAAATTGCTCTGGATTTCCTGGAGCTGGCAATCCACTCAGCTCAGTAGAGGTATTTCCAGTTGGACTGCTTGCATTGTACCATTTATAGACAGCAAGATGAAGATGTTGTCTATTGTTCACGAAGGCGTTTGTGGTGGAGCACTGGCAGGACCAGCACGTCCCAGGCATCAGGCAGCCCAGCTGGAGTGGGAGCAGCATCTCCATCCAGACTGCCCG
>NW_009605458.1:0-14067 GCF_000690535.1 Cariama cristata | reverse complement strand
AAGAGCTGTGCCCATGCAAACCCATCTCTTCTCACTCAAAGCTCGCTAATCTTTATGCATTACTCCCAGATTTCTGTCCAGTAGCTTTAATTCATCGGCTCAGCAAAACTGAGAAACCTCCCTTCAATGAAATCTATGACATTAATTTTATAGTTTCTATTTGTTTACAGAAAGGGAAACAATGTGCTTCATAGCTGACTGGCTTGAGCACTCAAAACTGGCATGTACAAACCTCGGGTGAGACTTTATTCTTCCCAGTTCCCAACAAAGCACTAAGGGGGGACCTGCCACCAACCAAATAAGCAACATAATTTCTTGGCAATGGCTAACATTTTTTCCATAGTCACAAAAGAAACCAAACATACATTTCTCCTATGTAAAAATTTTCATTAAATGAAATTTGACTTTATGGATGACACTAGTTATAAATAAGACTTACAACTCTAGGAATCTGGAAGTCCAGAGAAGCACATCCCATTCAAAGAGCCCTTGTGGGAACGCATCCAGTTATCTTTTAGTCAATAGGCGAAGAGGAGCATGTTTAGCTAAAACAAATCAATGCACTTCACAGAAGAGCTCTAGTTCTTAGAAGAGCTGGATGATCATTAGAAGATATAAATGTGGAAATGCTTCAGAAAGGTGCTTCATGCCTGCTCTTTCTGGGATGCATGTCAGTTTGGTGTCCTGCAGAGGTAAAGGGTGATTCCTTCAGTGCATCGGCACTGCGTGATGTAGGTGATGCAGAAACACCCAAGCTACAGCCAGCACGCTCATGCCACGCATCATGAGCACCACCACAGCCACGCGTGGACGCACCAGCTTCATGGCCACACTGCAGTCGGGATCTCCCAAGCTGTATCACTTCTGCTGCTACTTCTGTCTTCAATGTCTCCACCATTCCCACGCCTGCATGGCACCTAAGGTGGGGGGACAAGTGGGGTAGAGCTGTCACAGGCACCTCCTGCCCAGCCCCAGTGCCAGGGCTGGAGCAGACATGGGGTCGCAGTGGGGGGATGGGGGGAGGCAGCCCTTTGGACACTGCCCAGGGCTGCTGGGGCTGGGGAGCACTTGGCACCCTGATAGTGTGAAATTATCCCAGGGTTTTAAAACTGATGTGACAAGTGGTTTGATTTAAAAAAAAAAAAAAGAAAGAAAGAAAAAAAGAAAAAAAGAAAAAAAGAAAAAAGAAAAAAGGTTTCTTAACCACTTTATAATATTAGAAGAGCAGCTCATGGACTAGAGGAATGGGATATTTTATTATTGCGAGAAAATTGATGTAAGCAGAATTACTACATGATTGGAAAGTTAAAACAAAATAACTCTTTACTCTCTGGATAAAGCAAAGGAGAATATGGTAAGTAAACAGAAAGGAGCTGTAGGCACTAAATCTTATATGTCGCACTGGGAGGAGGGTGTGCTACAAGGTGCAGGAGAGGTCCCTGGGCTGCACAGCCCACTCTGCCCATAGTAGTTACACAATTCCACAACTATTTTACCATGCTTCATGCATTATCCCTTTCCAAGGTGCAACTATTTTGTCCACCTGGCAGCGTTGCGGTCCCAACCAACCGCAGCAATCTCTGATGGAACAAGCAGTAACAGCATCTGCCAGTTGCTTGACGTCATCTCTTTAGAGAAAAGATCAAAACTGTGGGTCATCTACTTCTCATCTAACTTCCCACATGCTCATCTAATTTCTATGTCTTCTTTAAGCTGATGAAAACAATCCATGTTCCTTTGTCTTATAGCACATTTTAGAATAAGGCAGTTACTTAATTTGCTCTCAGTTCTGATGGTACTGTAAGCATATTTCTACCTAGTTTTTCCAAATACGCAATGGCACGGACAGCCATGTGTCTCCAAACCAGGTCTGTGCCTTACACACCTGTGTTAATTCTCCTGATGGTGAACTGCCAGGACTCTGTAAGAGGAGCTGAAAGGCTCCTGGAAGCCTCCTGGCCTGGTCTCCACCAGGGAGAGGTACATTGCTGGGCAGTTTTTCATCTGGACAAAAAAAACCATCCAGCAACAGGCACCTGGAAGAAACCCTGACCAGTGCTGGGGCATTGCAGTTGCAGAGAGAACATTAGAAGCTACCTGGCCCTCTGGACAAAGTATTAGCCTGTTTTAATATGCAACACCATGATAACACGCTGCATTAGATACTGAGTGAGTAACTACTGCAGAGTATGTATTTGACAAACACACGTACACCCGTCAAACATCTTGTTTCAAGGAGTGTGTTTTTATCTTCACCCAGACAGTGCCCTTCTGTGATGGTGTGCTCCCCCCGCCTTTTCTGCTTGAGCAATAGACACCAGTGGTGGTCATGATGGCTGCAGCTGCGTTAAGCTGGACTCTGGGGAGACAGATAACAACACAATAGCTAAGGGCCACAAATCCTGCTCAACAGCTGAGGGCTAGTTGAGCATGCACCAACTGAAACACGGCTGGTATGCAAATACAACTATAAGTCAATCATCTTACTCCAAAAATAGTGGACAGTCCAGGGCCCATTGAGCTCTCCTGCATGGCAGTGAGCTGCATGCCAGGATCTCCCCTTGAGTAGGGACACCTCTCAAAGTTACTCCTTGAGGTTGAGAGATTCCTTGCCGCAACAGATTCTCGGTAAGTGATTAATAGCATGCTAAACTTTGAAATCTTAGCTAAGTGATATAAAGGATTGATTGCCCATATATAATCCTTTAGACATAAATGATTGACCAAGTCTGGGGCCAGCATTGGATCCCGTCGCACCTAGGCTCCTCTCTGAGAAAGAGTTTAGAAAGCAAAGGAGTCCTTTCTGAACCTCATGACTCAATGGGAGGGTCTCCCTGACAGTTTTCTCTGACCCTGTCCCCTACGTGGTAAATAATCAAGTGTACCTTGCCATCGAATCTTGTTTTAAACTACTGTTGCGTTTACCATCAAACTTTGGTAAATCACTGTTTCATACATAAACATATGCTACTTCTTTCTTACAAGCAAAGTGCATGACTCCATCCACGACACCTTCCACCTTGCAGAACACATTTTGAATGTCTAGTATCCAACTGTAGTGTTGGGCAACTGAACTAATACAGACACCTTGATATCACAGGCTTGTGAAAGCAGAAATTACTCAGACAAAAACGATTTTTTCTCTGCAGTGTTGAGAAGAAATATACACACCACAACAGGAGCTATGTTGGGTCCTGAAACAAATCGCTGTACATGTTTAATGACAAGGCACAGAAGTTTCCTCTGCAATATACAGCTTTCACTGAATGCATAATTCTAGGCAAGACTTCTGATATATGTTTTATTAGGACGTTATTTTTTATCTTAGTGATCCCACTCTAATTAAAAAGAAAACTAGGCAAAGATGGTAAATACTACAAGAAGAACTGTTCAAAAAGGATAGGCAACAAAGGGTGTCCTGGCCATAAAGATTTTACCATGTAGTCTTTAAGTAAGCATGAAGGCAAGAGGCTTCTTGCAGATCTTGATGGGGTTGTGCAGTTAACTAGGCCATCCTGAAAAAAAAAGATACATTTTTCCCTGTTTCAAATTTAGTCTTTTCTTGTTTCAAAGTTGGTCCTGTGTGCCCATTTGCAATGAAGCTTTTCAAACTGGTATTATTAGGAGTTTCTACACCAGCTACAAAGAACCCTGAGGTCAAAATTTTCAAATGGTTTAAAATGACAACTCCATTTGGACCCATTAACTTCAATCACCTGAAGACTTGGTCCTCAATATTAAATATTTTTACTCAATAATAAATATTGTACTTCTAGGCTAACAGAAAAAATTAAAAAATATAATTGTGTTGTGTGAAAGCAGACAGTAGAAAATACATAGCTTGTGGAGAGAGGAGAGATTGCATCTTATACAGTTAGAATTAAAACACTTCTAGAAAAAAAAAATAAGAGGTTTTGCTTAAAATAGCCTCAGTGAAAAAAAAATATCGGTGCCCTTCTCAGCTTAATTTTCTTCTAATGTATGACTTAAGAGTGATGTTTGGAAAATATACAACCAAATTCCCTAGAGGAGATTCCCCATGTAATGACTGTCATAGGAAGCTGAAATAATCAGAGGTTTCAGGCAACTGTGAGGAGGCTCCAGCTTGTTCTGGCAAGTCTATATGCTAGCCATGTGTTAGGCCAGGTTCAGCCTGATGCAAACCAGATAAACTGAAACAAGAACAAAAAGCAGGGAAAATACTGAAAAGGAAGACAGATTACATGGTTTCCACTTAAAAATGAAATATAGATTCTACATCATTACATTTCCAAATTAAACTCCAGTTAAAGTGTAAATTCAGTGTTAACTGTTCTTGGTTCTCTAGCTTGACAGCTTACAAAAAAAAGTCGTTCCAAAACAATTTCATAGCTAGATAATAGAGAATATTTTCATCTACTGAATGCCTTACTTCCAGCTATTGAAGATTGTACGTCCAAGAGGCTGCACAGCCCTAAAACTTAAGAAAAAGACCCCAGAAATTTCTTCTCACTGAAATAATGCCCAAGACATTATTTCACCATCTTTTTCAAGGTCTCAATCTTTAAGTGTTTATCTGCTTCAAGTTGTTCTGTTTTCTTATTTCCTTCTTGGGAAAACTTGAATGAATAGATTGCTTTCATGTGTAGTTCCAGTCTGCATAATTAGCATTGACTAACATGCTCTCGCAGCCTGCGTGTGGTACATTCTGGACTGTAAAAAAACACAGCTCTCCATGTGCAATGCTTTCAGCCCAGTATGGCTGTCATGCCGCTAGCAAAAATAAAAATCAACAAGTCTTGCATACAGTAAAAATGAGAAGGTTTTTAAGACTGCACAATGCTTATTCATGCTTAGTAATTGCTTAATAAAAATTTCTATTCAAATAAATACCCTTACCCTTGAGAAAGGCAGAGCTGCAGACAGGGAAATGCAAGAGAGAACCTACCCAGGGCCCTGTTAGCAGAGGCAGATGGACCATTAGCCAAGCAGGTCTTGTAGAAGCAGGACTCACTTCACCGAATGTCATTTGCAGCCATCAGGGAAGCATGAATTGGTTTGGGTGTTGTAGCTCCAGACTTTTTCCTCTCCCCTTGTCCTGGCATCATCCTCTTGATCCTCATCAATACAAGATCTATTTGGTTGCTGTGAAGAGCAGCCTCTCCTCGCAGTGCTTGACTCATACAGTGGAGGATGATGACCAAAGAGAAGACAGAGGGAGAAAGGAGTACAATTCTTGTAGTCTTATCTGCACCTTTCTTTTATGCGAATATGGCTTGTACAAGCTGAACACCTTATGAACCAGACTGTACAAAATGCCACGGGCTCTTCCATATGTTCTCCAACACAAGAGGCTTTTGGCCACGTCCCTGAAGCCCACAGTCAGTAATGCCCAGGCATAGCCCTGACTGAGGACACAGCTGCTGCACAGCGTATGGCCCACAACACTAAGGATGGATGATGCACCAACACCACAGCAGTAGCGTGATGCTAACCACTTCTTACAACCAGGCACCCATACAATCACAATATTCATTATGGTAGCTTTGTGCCTCACCCTGCTGCCCTACATGGCCAAGTCAGATCCCCTTCTGCAATACCTGACCCTGCTGTGTCCCTGTCCCATCTTCTGTCTCCAGGGCATGACAGTGCTACCAGTCTGGTCCTTCTCTACTTTAGGAGTGGGAAAAGAAGAGAAGCCAGAGCCAGGCTGCACTCTTCCTCCTCTTCCCTTAGTCGTTGGTGTTCCTCCACTTCCCAAGCAAGTTGCTGGAGCAGAGCTGCAGCGCACATGGGATCAGTGAGTGTCCTGAGGTTGGGAGGGAAGGAAATGCTCTTCTGTTGGGGAAGGAAGAGGCTTCCAACTGTAGAAGAGGGCAAAAGAGAAGCAGCCACAAGTCCTCAGCTGTATATTGTACTACAAGCCAAAGTCATCCTTGGCGCAAGAGCCCCAAGTGTAAATCAGAACCTTCTGGCAAGGAAACCAGGTAAAGCAGCGAGCAGGAGACATTTGCCTTCTCTACAGTCCCCCAAAGCTCATTGACCTTTTTTAATCCCCTACAAATTTGACAGAAACCCAGAACTCAGTGGCTTGATTTTGGCATTGGATGCTCAAAGGTTCCAGCGCTGTTGCCCACCATTACTGAGGTGAAAAGAGGACTTCGGGTCTGGAGGCCATGAGACCTCATGCCCCTGGAGGAGGCAAAATATCTGGGTAGTGAAATCTAATGGGGGGGGGGGGGCGGTTTTTTTGGTCCCATTAGACCAAACATTCTGCCCCTTCATGCCTCCAAAACAGAAGGTACCAAACCAATAGACTTCCCTCGATGGTGGGTCTATAGGAGTAACCTGCTATCAAGATGATAATGAATATAGTCTTTAGGCCTTTGCTTTCAACTTTTAATAGCTGCCAATACTAAAGGCACAAAACACACAACCAACAGGTCACAGCCGTAGAAACATAACTGTACATAGTAGAACTGCTTTATGTTGTCAGTTGCTTGCTCCTCTAGAACTGCACACTGGGTCTCCCATGTCCTACGTACCTAATGTATAAACTTTTGTTATGTAAGTACAAAGGACCACGTGAACCGACAGCAGTAGTCCCATTTGACATTGCATTGGAGAGGGAGGAAAAAAAATGGTAACTTTTCCAAAGTACCGCCCCTGCCAATGCATCTTCGGTATTCAATATAAGAGAGACCTCTCACATCTTTAATTCACTGATTGAAGGTTAACTTCTGATTTATATGAAAAGGAAGCAGAACCAGAAAGTTAAAAATACAGACAGCAGAAGGCCTGTAAGAAAGGTATGTGGTAAATGCGTTTGAAGGTTCACTTCTAATGCAGCTAGACAAAAAGTATTGAGCACATCCTGCTGTTCCTTGCTGCCCTTAGGCTGATACTATAATGCCAGGATGCCTTAATGCTACAGCAGTTTTTACAGTTACCTCCTTTTCTTCACTGGTTTATTTTTAAGAAAAATAAATCTATAGAAAGGCCTTAAAACTTGAGTTACCTAGGAAGCTCTAGATAAATCAAAGGATTTAGCAGGATTAGCTTCACTTGACTTGCAGTGAAATTTCTTGCAATGAGAAAAGCCAGAACTGCCGGTCAATGTACAGCACTTCGGCTATGACTTTCAAATCTGGCTGGAAGTACATTCTCCTCAGCTACATGCCTGGGGTGAGTAAATTATTCGTTATCTATTTTTTTATCTATTTTGCTTTTATTGGTAAATTATGCATAAAATTATATTTTTTTATATTTTTTTACTGTTTTTCTAAATTGCAACAAAATATTTGAGGAAGATATAGCTCCGGGAAGAACTGTGATATAGATTTGTTTAGCAAGCTAAAATGAAAATACAAGGACCAGAGAAATCTATGGTTTAAATATTCTGCTTATATGTATGCATAAATAGACATATATCACTTACTTTAAAAATAATGGCACTGGTCTGTTGAAATATGAAGGGTAATAACTACTCACCAGTTTGTGTGAAATAAAAAATTAGTATAATAAAAAAAGGAGACAAGAAGTTTTGGTTAAATGAAAATACTAATATCTGCAGCTCTCCTTTATGGACAAGATAGTGTTTTCTTTCTCCTTTTCAAATTATCAGTTAGCCTTTAGAAATTGGACAGTTAAGACTTAGAAACTGCTTTTACAGTTTTGTGTTGTACTGGTCTCAAATGCTTTACATTATAGGGGAAAAATAAGTAGTTTCTTCACTGTGGAGAGGTAAATCTTGTTTTCTGTTTTGGAAGTGATTACATTGAATGTTAGATCATTTTTTTTAAGCCATTTCCAAAATTTTTGGTTGCCTTCTTCTTTACGAGCAACTCTTATTTATAAACTTTATATTTTGTATATGTTCGGATTTATGCAAGATGTTTTTATGATGTGCATAAAATTCTGAAACCTGTAAACACACTGATGGTCTTAACAAGGATCAGATGTCCGTTGCCTTTCTTGTATAGAAAATAAGAAGGTGGGAGTTCTGAATATTTGAAGAATTTAATGTGAGTAGGTCTTTAAATGTGATGCTTGATTTCATGTGTGTGCAGTTTTGTGACTCTCACACAAACGCTAAAGAAGCTTCACATTTTAAGATTAATTCTAGCAAGTTTCTGAGAACGTTCACTGCATTTGTTGAATGAGGATGGCAAGATTAGATAATTTTTTTGTAAGGTAATTAGATCAACAATTTTCATTTCCAGTAGCTCTATATTTTAAATGGTAGAAAACAAAAAAAAGGAAAAAAAAAAAAGGAAGAAATATTTATTGTAATGCTGGTTTTGTGAGGGATATTTTTCCTTCCCTTTCAAACAAAAATGCAATAAAAAATGTACCGTTTTATCTGAAAACATACAGTAGCGCTACCGAGAACTGTTCAATACAAAATGTTGTTGCAACAGACAGAAATGTGGGAACATTGATTGAATATTACGGGGTACTTAAAATCCTTTTCTATGTTTAGCTAGAAGGTAGCTGTAGTAGAACAATTAAAATTCATTTAGAAGGTTCTAGGATACCAACAGCACAGCCTGTTTTAACGCTTAGATATATCCCTCAAATCACAGTAAATCACTAAGGTGTGAAAAATCTTACGACTGTAACATGAATAAACAAAGCTATGAATGTAGAATGTAAATTAGCTATTCAATTAAAATACTCTTTTTCCTTTCATGGGTTGGTCACGACTATCATTAGAGCTTGTAATTTAAAATGCAAAGAATATAAGAATATAAGAATTTCATGTCAAATATTGAAGCACTTCTTAAATCTTATTTTATATCATAGATTTTTACAAATTATTTTTACATATATGTATATATTGTATATATTTGACATTTTGAGGCATAGTGATGCACCATGTATTAGTTCTGCAGTGATCAGAAATACAGCAGGTACTTCAGCAGGCAATGAAAATCCCTTCCCTAAAAACATTTACAATTTAAAGTTCTCAAAGCCTATCACAGATGTGACCAGAGCTGAAATAGATGAGACAAGTAGCATATCTAGAAAATATTACTGGCAGTAATTAATGTATGTCTGCCACCTTTAAGTTTATGTCACTGTTGCCTCTTTCTTCCCTGCATTATTCTTAATGCTCCTTTACCTGTTTAGCTCTTGCTATGTTTATTCTTCAGGCAAGTGAAGAAACTTTAGAGGACACATCCTCTAAAGTTTTATTGCTGATTTCTATGAAAGCAAGAGCAAGCCAGATAAGTTTGTAAGACAAATTTGAAATATTTAGCTTTTGGTTAAACTCCTTTCTAATTAAGTATGAAAGGAAAAAAAAAAAGGTAGGGTAAACTGTTCATGGGTGCTTGCCATTATTGAATAAACATAATGAAATATGGTATGGATTAATTTTTTAAGATTTTCAAGCAATACTTTGCCTAGTATTGTTCCAAGCCAAAAGCTTTGACATTTTCAGTATTTCTATGATCTATATACTCTCTGTATTTCCCTGCTCTGAGTAATAAAGCATTTAAATTGCAAACCAAAATCATATCTCATATTGGCCACAATGTGCTGAAAATTAGGGCCATAGGTAAAGAAATGAGGCCAAATCTGGCTGAAAGCCTTTAGACCATCATGAGAGTGAAAGCAATGAAAAAGAATGAGAAAAGTTGTGGTAATAACGATCATAGCATACCAACATGCAGGGCCGGGGTGGGAATTGGCAGGTTTTCCTGTTGCATAAAGACAGCAGTAAATCTAGTACTAACCTGCATGGATTTTACTCCTTTCGACTGCTTCCAGTGAAACAGTATTCTTTGATTTCTCTGAATACCAGACCTTTCGAGCCTAAAGATAGGCTTCATTCATCTGAACTGATGTATTATTTTACGAAAATAGAGCGCAACTATTCACAATATTTTACTCAAAAGCATAAATCAGATCAGTTTCATTTGCATCATTCACGTGTCACTTCTCCAAATGCTAAGGTTTCTCTGAATGTTCTCCGCCCATCTTCTCCACTATTTATTCCAGAAAAAACTCTAGTTTTCTAGCAGTGCAACTCCGCAGAATTAGCAGCAAGAGATGTACCACTGAAACAACAATGACCCTAAACCGCCTTCAACTGCTTTATGGAAACCCAGGTGTGAATAAAGTGGTATTTCTGAGATTTTTGTTACATCTATTCCCATACAAAAGCAAGAACTATATCAAATATAAACTGTTTAACCAAGTGATCTGTTTTCAGGAGGGATCAGGACCTCATATTTAAGAGAATGAGAAACCTCACTAAATGATGATAGCCCTTCTGCAAAGGAACTCTTTCATAGCTGGTTATATTGTTTGAACCTCATCCTATCATGATGTTTCAGAGACTTCATTACTCTGTTTTTAATTATTTTTATCCATTTTGTCATGTAAGGATAAGGATTTATTTGCCTGTAATAATCTGTTCCCTTTTGAAAACATTAGGTGTATGAGCTGCAAATTTCCACTCTGATGTTCCTTCTGTTAAAAGATTTTTGTTAGTTGCTAGTTATTTCATATTTGCATTCCCAGATCTCACTGTACCTGAAAAATATAAAGGTTTCTAATCAGAAAATGTCTGATTACATGTCATTGACTTAAATTGATTCGGAAAGCTTATAAGAGTCTCAAAGTATGGAAATGCAGAAATTTTCTTTTGTTCAGACAGGGTTTCCCATCCATACACTGCATCGTTGCCCAAAGACACATGTTATTTCTCCTTTCAGAAGTGAGCAGCATGTCTATGTGAATTCCGTAATTGTCCCTTCAGATTGTCCTTCCAGCAAATATTAGATCACCTGCCGATTTTAACATGTCACAGAAGCAGAGAACCTTCTTCCTACTAAAACCAGTGACAGTCTTGTAAATAACAGCAACTTTTATTTAAGCTGAGTTTCTAACTTTCTTATTCATATATTAGAAAAAACACCTTAAGCCAAGTTGCAAAGGTTTTCAGAATAGCAATAGTTTCCCGATAAAAGCATTTGCAACTGAGAAAAAAAAAAATAAATTAGAAGCGTTACATTCTTGCACTGTATAAATGTGGCAAAACAAGGATGGATCAGGCTGCTTTCGGTCACACAAACATAACTTCAAAATCAGAGAGACATTGCTGAGAGGAGTCTGGTCTCATATACCCATGAAAGACATCAAATCCTATTATAAGTTAGTATGAGGGAATTAAAAAATATGATCTCTAATTATCCACAGACTATTCAATGGACTTTGCAGATGATGGATGCACACTGATCCTTGTCTGAATGGCAAACAGACCACCTCCACATCCAGATCCTTAGGGGAACAGGAGAAAAACTCCTTCTCTTGTCTCATCCCAGTCCTAATGGAACTAATAACATCTGCAGAAAGATGTGGATGTGAAGAGGGTACCAGGTACAGGTGGGAGGTAGGCATGAAGAAGTCAGGGTGTCACACAATGGTATGTGTTGGGGATAACAAACAGTGACGAAGGTTACGGTGAGGGAACCAGAAGAAATTACAAGGAGATGGAGACGATGACAACATGGGGGAAACTAGCAGAGAACAAAAAGCATGGATAAGAAAAAAAAGAAAAAGGTGGGTACAGGAAAGACAGAAAACAGAGCCTGAAAACATATCAAAGAGAGGAAAGGGAAACAGTCTGGTAGAAAAGGAGCGTGAAAAAACAAATGTCGTAGAAGAGTATGTTCATGAGTCAGTACAGAAGAAGAGGAATAAAAGCCAAGATGTGCCAGCTATGGAAAGAAGGAAGAAATAAGGGGAAAAAGGAAAGGCAGGATAAATACGGGATTTTTTGTAAACTTACAACAATAGAAAATATAATGAGACAAACAGGGAGAAAACGAAACATTGACTGAGATCAGACAGAGAAGAGAAGGACACACAAATGCGCACACACCCCAGATTTTTCACCAGGCTACAATGGCTGGTAATGTGAATGCAAACCAGGCTTCTTGCCTGGTTTCTTCTTGTCTGACAACCTAAACCATTCTCCAGAGTGACAGCTGAGTTTCATTTCAGAGCAGCACAGAACAAATCCCTGGGATTTCTTTCTTTTTCAAATGAGAAAATTAATTACATCCCATAAATGTCCACAATACAATGAGACGTAAATTCAGTGTCTCAAGGCTGGCATAGAACCTAAGAGCAGAATTTGGCCCTAAATCAGATAACGGCAATACCTGAAAAATACATTTTCCTTTATGGGAAATTTTGACTAAGTTATTTTTTATTTCAAATGGAAAAAAAGATAAAATCAGAACATTTTTAACTTGAACTTTTGAAATGGAGTAAGAATAGCATTTTCAAAAGAAAGCAAACTGCTGATGCTGTAAATTCTCCTGCAGATATCAGCATATAAAGTTTTGTAATTTAAATTCTTTCAATTGGAAAATTTGGTTGCTGTTAAAGTTCTTCATGTGATAAATGTCAACTTTAACAACTGAGAACATTCCAACCATCTAAAAATCAACTAGTTCTACTGCTAAGTGTGCCACTTCATATTCGTCACTCAACAAAAATAAAGCAACACAAGCAGAGAATGACGAGGGAAAAATATCTCCCTTTTCAAAAGCCTCCAACCTATTTTATGTTCATGCAAGCCTGTCTTCCTCCTGCCATTCTAGGTTTCTTCTCAGAGCTACTCTGAGAAGGTACTCAGAGCACCACACAGTTATTTTTGCTCATCGTGTTCATCTCCATCTGGTCCCTCAAACATTGCTTCTCAAGTACGTCCAGGTAACTCACAGAAGACATTTTTTGCCCACATTTCTGGCTGCTGGACATATCTTTCCTTCGTGTGGGAACTCTGTTGGTGGGTAATCCCTAAGTGCTCCAGGATCCGAGCTAACACTCTGGATGCTTTTTGGAAAAGCAGAGGCTAAGCATTGTGCATTTCATTTAGTAGGAACAGAAATCCCCAGATGTTCTGCGATATAATTTTGCTCATATATTAATACCAAACATGATACTTTCTGAAAACCCTTTAGTCTTTGCTGTATTTGTCTGTAACAACAGGTGAGCAACATTCAAACTGGATTTAGTTACTTAAAACAATGTCACAAAATTTACGTAAGGTTGTCTATACACATTTCAAATCAAATGGTGTTGCGAATGAGTGGTTTTAAGGTCACTCAAAGAATCACCATCAAAGGTATTAGAAGAAATGGTTTTAATATGAATTGGTAGAAAGGTAACTTAAGTTTCGATGGCAATATTCACACTGTTACTTACTACATGAAAGAAAGAGATGCAGGAAAGAAGAAGAGAAAAAAAGGGAAGGGAGACTCTCCTGTTGAGTCACGAGGTTCGGAGTAGACCCCCTTGCTTTCTAAACTGCTTCTGGAGAGGAGTCTAGGTGTGGCTGGATCGACCCCTAGTCCCAGACTTGGTCAACGGCTTATGTCTAATAAATAAGAGGAGTGAGGTAGTTAGCAGTAAGATCTAGCAGCACTATTTATCTAACAGCACTTAATCACTAACTAATTTAACATCTATGAAGTACTATGATCATAACTGTGATTTAAATTGTTATAGGGAATTTGAATTGATTCACACATGCATGCACACAAACACTGAGATATATATGTATCAAGATATATGTATAAATGAGTATATGTATAAAGCTATAAATGTAAGAGAAATAAATGTATGAAGATGCATATATTTAAAGCAATAAATGTATAAGGAAATAAATGTATAAAGAAATAGTTGTATAAAGATATCTATATGTGTATAAAAAAATAAGTGTATAAAGATATAAATGTATTAAGGTAGGTATACCTGTTAGAAAAATTTCCCTTGAGTTCAGTGAAATACTCACTTCTAATGCCTTGGCATCTCTCAGCTGGTGAGGGTTGAGTCTCAAGGAGTGAAGGATTTTCGGCCCAGGCTTCATTGTCTGGTTTCAGTAACGATCCTCTGAACTTCACAAACTTGAGAGTTTGAGAGCTCTGAGAGGCGTCCCGCTCCAAGGGAGATGATGGTCACAGCCTGCTGCAGTCCAGGAGATCTCAAAGCGTCTCACTTTAGGACCGCTATTTACACATCCACAAGATCAATGACCTTAGTCATTAGTAAATTTCCATTCTGGCC
>NW_009605457.1:209339-211566 GCF_000690535.1 Cariama cristata | reverse complement strand
GTTATACATTAAATTTATAATGATAATAAAACAGAATTTCATAATTATAATTTAAAAGTGGTAACAAAAATTACTAGTTTATGATCAAGTCTTCCCCCACCCCACCCCCATCCCCACAATGAAACTGTTAAGATAACATTAAGAATTCAGCTGAAGCTCATAAAAACAAACCAATAGAACAATCATGTTGCAAAGCCATTTTTAACATACTGCTTAGTCCAAAGCATATCTGTAGCATATGTCTTATACTATACCTCTGTAGACTGTAGTGTTTCCAAGAATATAGACCCTTCGCTAAAGCACAGATTAAACTTTGCTGCTTCTCATAGCTGGTCTCTGTCCTCATGAACGACAACTGCTTAAGCCATTTGAATGGGAAACATTCTTACATCTGTGACTCCACCAGCTGTCTACCTCTTCTCTGAAACCAAGGAAAGAGAGTATTTCATGGGAAAGTGTAAAATTCAAATGTTCAAAATACATACGTTCTTTGAATAAGGCAACATATATTGATGATGTCTTATGCGTAATTTTTTCTCTCTCTCAAACTGTTAGATGTTTGTAAAGATCTGAGGCATTGACTCCGTTTTATGTGATATTTTTAAGTGCATTGCTAAGTGGTCTGGCTGGAAAATAATATTATGTGATCTATATTGCATTTTTGGTACCATACTTACAGTTGTAAATTCAGCTTATTTGTGATAACAGCAAAGGTATTGGTAACATTCCAAGATATACAATAGCTAACCTTTCCCCATCACCTGGCACCAAACTATTCTCATCTCAAATCTAATAGTAGCGCTCTGGTTTTCATTGATAATCATTGATGTATGAAGGAGTGGAGATGGGACACAGTCCAAAGGACAGCTCTGGACATACATGTTGTTTTTCCTGCTATTAGTGGAGAGATGGTGAAAGTGGTGGTGGAGTTTCCTGTTGCTGAAATAAGTCACCTCCCTATAAATCATTTCTTCTTGCTCCAACTTCTGCTTATCAGGGCATATAATTTTTTCATCCCTTTCTCCTAGTTTTCTGTCCTGCAGTGAGGCAAATATTTTTCTGGTGATGGACAACATCATATTTAAATAAATCCACCTATATATTTTTTTATTATTATTTCCTGCTTTTTATCTGCTTCTTTTGGAACACAGCACACAGAGTGGGCATGGTAAATAAGTCACTTTTATCAGTAAACATTCCCCCATATTAAATCGCTCATTCACTCTGGAATCTACAGGCAGCTTAAAATATGCCTCATGTCAGTGCTGTCACAGCCTGGAGACACATTGCAAAGCCGGAAAGAGATTGACTTTCTGATAGCTATCTGTTTGTGATAATAGTACAGAGGGAGTGTCAGTCATGCTTCTCATACCTGCTCCGGCTAGGGAAGAAACACAGCCTAATCATTTTTATGGCTAGCGTGAGTATATTGGCCAGAACCCCAGCTGATAAGTAAATGTGATGATATCACTCTCTTTCTCTCAATATATATTCATAATATATTATTCTAAATATCCTGTTGTCTAAAACCATTGCAGCATATACAGGCAAATTTTTCCCCCTGAGTAGCTGAGGATCATCACTGGCCTCTCACATAACTACTAAAAAGTTGTCCTCTTCAAGTCGCAGATTGACTCTTCCTTTGCTCCATAGAGTATTAAATGTCAGCAGTTTCAGAGGTCCTGCACCTTTGCATGGGGAACTGTCAAGTCTTTGAACGTCAGCAGTGGAAAACACATCAAGAATAGCATTTTGACTCTGCTCTTGATTCTGTATCTGTTAATATTTACTCAGAGAAGTAAGGAAAGGCCTCACTTTCAATTCCAGCTGAATCAAACCACAACACTATGCAGCGTTTCATCTCCCCTGTAGCCCTATTTATACTTTGGCATGTTTTCTATCTAGAACTAAAGTCCCCTCAAAACATAACTCCCTTGTCTGCCTTTCTACCCAGACATGTGTATTAGTAGTCATTTTACCAAGGGCAGGAGAAAAAGGAAACAGACTGCTCAGTTTTGCTTTTTGGTCTGTGCACCACTCTCCACATTTGCTTACTTTAGCTGTGTCCCTCAGTACCACAGCAAACTCCTGACCGTGCACATCCATTTCTCCACTAACACAGGTCTTGCCCCATGGAGTACACAGTGGCGTGAGCCACTCTCTTTTGGTCACTTGCTGCAAATCACTTTTGAACAATCCTGTAGCAGCAGATTGCACAAAATATGCA
>NW_009605457.1:196976-209308 GCF_000690535.1 Cariama cristata | reverse complement strand
TTCCCTACATCTATTAATCGAAGAAAAAAGTTCTGCTGCCAAATGCCTAACCACAGTAAATCGACAGGGTTCCACTGATTTAAATGGAGGTTTGATCACATTTAACATATGAAGGCTGATTACCCTGGTGATGGTCCATCATGCAAAACTTTAGCAATTACCTTATGCAAGAATTTTTCAACTTCATTTTCATTGCTAATGGAATATGCATGGCAAGCTCTTGCTTCTAGGAGGTCCTCACATGAATCTGGATTCAAAATCTATTTCTCTGGTTTCCAGTGTTCAGATTTATTAGAAACCATTTGATGTGCCCCTGAATGATTCTGAGCCACAACATAATAGCAGTTTCATAATCAAAATACTGATTTTTATGACATATCTTTTACCAAGGCTGTCACTAGCAGATGTCTAAACATTTTGTAATTTCATTCAGGTTTAAATTTGGCTTTGTCATTAACTACAGGCTGTATAAATTCACTAGGATCCTTTAAAGACCATAAGTTCAGGTTCTATGAATCCATTCTTTAATGGGAGCATCTCTTGAGCATGTGCTCTGTAAAAAAAATCCTTGAGGTGCTGATATTTTTACATAATCCATCTTTGTCTAGTATCTCTGATTTCCTGGTTAGTTGTCCTTTAGCTTTTTGAAATACCTCTAATTTTTAGTGGTGGACTTCTTACTGATGTCATTATCTCAGACAAATGGAGTTTTAATACAAACCAGAACACAGAGCTTCTTTAAAGCCTGGCCATTTTATTTGGTATGCCAGGTAGGAGGCAGTATGTGAGGATGCTCTCACAGTACATTTGTTTGGCAATGACTAAGGGTAACCTCAGACAGCTGTTAGGTACAATATAGACAATTTTGCACAACAGAGAGAGGAACCTTTCCTTCCTCCTCAGTAGAACGTCTCAGGGAGAAATGTAACTAATTCATTCTTTTTAATACTCTCTATTTGCCAGTAACAGTTTCTGATATTATTATAAAAAAATTTCACACACAACAAAATTATATGTCATTTAACGACATGGATGACCAGAATGGCTAAAATTGACTTGACCAACTTCTGTAATGACAATCATGCTCCTTAACCTTTTAGACAGATGAAGATGTATGCTAATTCTAAGATGCTCTTTGCATTCCTTTACCGCTTCTGTGGAACAAAACGTATGCCTTCAGTGGGTGTTGGCTGCAGGGAGATCCTGTACAGACAAAGGCCAGAGAAGTCTTCTTTTCTGTGGAACAAAACGTATGCCTTCAGTGAGTGTTGGCTGCAGGGAGATCCTGTACGGACAAAGGCCAGAGAAGTCTTCTCCTATTTACCATATTGACTAGTTCAAAGAATCAAAAATGCAGAATCTGATCAATTTTTGAACCTCCAAAAGCTTTCTATGGAAATGATCATAGAAGATTCATACCTACCACCAGGAGGTTAGCTTTTCATGCTACTTGTCATGCTTCAACCAGATGCAACTAGTCAGAAGACTCCTAGACATATCTTCAAGGAAATCTGTCAGTACTTGGCTAGCGCAAACTGGTACAGTCTTTGAAAAGATTACCTTTCCTGATGATACTCAAGGAGATGGCGAATAGTGGTCTTCCTAAGAAATTGAATAGTAATAGGTATTTTTTAAAATAATGTCGTCTTCTATAACACATGGAAATAAATACAATTGAGATGAAAACAATGATACTGTAATCAGTTAGTGGATATATTCACTGTTACCTCTGAACAAACTGTATTAGTATTACTAAGCAGTAACTTTTTCCAATATTTGAAATGGCTTAGCTGAAGTGCTAGGAGAAATGATTTATCATTCTTACCCTACATCTTCTGAATAGGAGCTTCCATGAAGTCTTAGCAACACAAGACCTGTTAGAGTGCTTCATTTTATTTTAACCTTTTAAAGGAAAGTGACCAAGAGAAAGATAAGATATGAAAAGAGGAGAGGAGAGAAGTAAGAAGACGAGAGGAGTAAGAAGAGGAGAGAAGAGAGAAGAGAGAGGCAAAGCGAAGCAAAGTGTATGGAATTTCTTTTAAAGAGGATTCTATAAGGCTTACCATCTCTTTTGTTTCCTTATTCCTACCTCAGTAATTTTAAAGTTTTCAGTACTAAAAATTAGACAAAAAAATGTGTCAGTGCAGCTAGGGAGAATATGAGTTATTAAGATTCTGAACTAGAAACAAACACCTCACAGTAACACTTTCATCTGCTTACAAGCTGAACATCTGTGGCTTCTTGGCAGTGGAGTTAGATGCAGCATGGAAGGCCTCCAAGTTCAAAGGTGGCCTTTTGTTTTCCCTTCTTATTCTTCACTTATTCTTCCCTTCTCGTTCTTTCCTTCTCATTGACAATTTTTTCACAGACTCTTTTCTTCCTGTGATTATACTGGTGACTTCAAGGGGCAATTACGAAAACTAAGCAGCTGTTTTGGGGGGAAGTAAAGAACTTGCAGAGATAAAAAGCTGGATAAAAGGGAGAATACAAGAAGTGGGAATACAAGAAGTGCATCATGGCAAAGGACTGATGATGGAGTATCACAGGCACTGGACAAGGGTCTAACGTGGTTCACAGCTATTTGGAAAAATAACAAAGTAAAAGCAAGACAGCACTGAGAAATTCCTGGCGGTCCTCGTGAAGATAGTTCTTTTCAGTAAATGATGGTACGAGGACTTTTTGTTGAGAAGTACTATTTAGTGCATGAATGGAGGAATGAATTCAGTAATTTTTTCAGTTTGCTATTTTTTTTTAGTAAAAAAAAAAACCAAAACAGTCTAAGAAAGGACAGAATTATTGTGCATAAAGGATCATACCATAATTAAGTTTGGAAGGGAACTCGGGAGGGGAACTCTTGTGCAACCTCCTTGTTCCAGTAGGGTCAGCTATGAGAGAAAACCAGGCTGTTTGGGGCTTTATCCAGGTGGGACTTGTCTTCCTTGGAGTCAAGTCAAGACACTAAACAATTTCAACAAGACTGAGATTTCAGCTGAGGCCAGTAATTCTGTAGTTTAAAGAACCTACTAGGCAAGATAGACTGAAAAACACCTGCTTCCAAAATGGAGTGGTAAATATGGCTGTAATATAAAAAGTTATGCTTTGGTTTTTCTTTAGTATGAATTATTTGAAGAAAATTACCATAATTTTATCTTATTAGACATAATCGATCTCTGTCATGTAGGAATATATGGTAATCTACCTTAAAATCTGTCAGTTGTAACTAAACACAAGATCTGAAATTTCTTTCTAGCGTTTTCCAAGGCTTTTCAAAATACAACCCTAGATTGAAACATAATAAAATAGTTCCTGTGTCCAAATATATAGTGAAAAATAGGCTGTGTTTGTGTAAGACTGACTGAAATAGAAATAGAATTTGAAGTAAACTGTGGCTTATAGATGATGAGGTGAAAAGAGGTAGGCATGATGGCACAGTGGTTGGTATTGAGTTCAAAAAACCGGCAGTTAGGCACACATCGTTTAATCAAACTTTCTTCTCCTGCTTTGAGTAGTTACACAGCACAATCAACTCAGACACACAGACAGAGATAAATAATGCAAGTAGGTACTGTAATACATTTTAAACAGCTGTCTAGGGGAAATATGTTTATTTCTTCAGTACTTTCAAACAAAGATTCAAGTCGCAAAATCTCCTCTTTTTCCTTTGCTTTATGATCATGAGTTTCCTTATGTCCTACAGCATAAGAATTATTTCTTTGTGAAGGACTTCACAGTGGCTTCACTGCTAACATTTAATGAAGTCTAACAGACCTAAAAAATTATGGACAGACTTTTCCAGCAATGTCCAACTTCCCTGGCCTGCCTTGCCACCAGCCTGGCATAGGCACTGCTGGAAGCCAAAGCCTTTACTCCATCACCAGAAGCACTCTATTGTATATGAAAGTACTCTGGGATCTCAGATACAATAGTGATGGAAAAAAGGTTACTACTGTAAGTTTTTGGATTTCACCCTAGGAGATATCTGGTCATGATAGCAGCTCTCTTTTCTCGAACCTGGAGCCTAACGTAGGAAGGACTATCTCTGAGGGCTGAGCCTGTTAAAATTCAACCAAGATAGGGCTGACAGGAGTTTTAACTAGAACTTGTAAGATCTGTAACTTGAAGAATGTTAATGGGCTTTGGTCAGTAAGGAATAAAATAGACATGATACAGTTTTTAGCAAACATCTGTTTCTCTGCTCAACACACTACAGTATTTTCTGAGCTTTTGCTCTGGCACATTCTCAAAATTCCTTGTAGCTTTTTTTGAACCCAGGAAGAGGTTTGGATTTGTTTTTTGCTCCCCCACAGATCAGAGGGCGTCTGTTTACCCTGCTTTGACAAGAATTTCCAGTTTCATATCACTGTTTTTATGAAAATAAAGGGCAGTCATTGCTAAGCCCATGGAAACGTGGTCTCCTGAATATAATCCCACTACACTGTAAACGAAAAACCTGATTTAAACAAGCAAGTGCTCTACCAGGTACTGTTACAAATACAGAATTAGCAGCACCTTTGACTCCTGTAAAAGCATTTATTTCAGGGCAGAACCCATATTCTTCTCTAAACAGTCAATCTTTAGCTATAGGATTTTTTGTTTTCTAGAATTTTTCTTTGGTGTTACAGGTAGCTTTGGTACTCGTGAGGAGTGTTGATGATTATGGGAAATGCAGTGATTAATAACACCTTCTCTCAAACCAAGCAGTCAATTACTTGTCCATAGTAACATAGCTATCTGAAAAAAGAAGGAAAGAAAAGGAAAGATCATGTGCATGCTGAAGTCTCTCATTTTGCTCAGAACTTTGACAGGTCAGCTGATCTGAGGTGGCTTTTGGAGCTGAGTTGCCCTCAGTCTCCTGTCCTTGGTGATCCTTACTGAAATCAGGATTGACTATTTTCTCTGTTCAGTGTTGCACAGTTCAAGGGCTACTCCACAATCCCAGACTAAGTATTTTGAGGTCAGTTCAGTTACAGGCAAAGCTTCACAAATTCCTGTGCTAACAGTAAGAACAATCATTTTATAACATTGTTGACTTGCTGCATATCTGCTGAAAGCCTCTGTAAGACTGCACTTCTTGAATCCATATATTAGACAGCATTACCAAATACTTACAGAATCAATAAACATAATTAATATCTTCAAATACTGTTCAAAATTTTGGCTGGAGTTTGACCTTGTTGAATTTTCTTCACAAATCAATATACAATTAAGATTGTATGAAGCTGATAGAGGCAACACGTAAGTTGTAAATATACCCAGAGAGCATTTAACAATTGCCTGATGAAATTAATCTGCTTACGACAATTTACATTGGCTAAAAAATTGTCCTTGGTTGGTAGTCTCTTTGAAAAAGGTCTCAATATTCTTCTACTACAACAAATAAATAAATAGATAGACAAATAAATAAATAAATATTGATGGTGCAGATGAGGTTACTAGAAACTAAGGCTGTTCATGAAAGTATTGTTGTAAGCAAAGATGGTGAATTTAGAATAATAAGTGTCCACAACAAGTTTTGTTTTGATGTGGCAATGCAATGAAGGGAAAAATGTATGATTAGATTTTCAAAGATTAGAAGGTGAAGAAAGATTTAAATTGAATACTAATTTAGTTTGGAAAGCCTTGAGGAAGTTATGTCCTTCATGTAAAAATTCTTGTTTTGAATTAGCAAGGCGTTTCATCTGCCAGACGAGCATAATTGAAGTAAAGAGTTTATACAGACAGAATAGAAGCAAACCTTGTCTTTATCCTTTGCACACCCCGTAGCTGCGGTGCCATGCCATTATTCAGCATAAGCAGTCACAGCTGGAGGCCAGTGAGGAGGTCAGTGTTTGTGAGGAGACATGGAATGATTTTATTCTGGCAAGTGCTAAGGGGAAAGAAACTACCTGGAGCTGAGCCTGCTTGTAAAGGTGGGTGGTGAAATTCACAGCCTGTATCCTCCAAGCATAGAGAATGGAAAAAACTGCAGAAATGGAAAAGTCCAATTAGAGACTCGTGCAGACATGACACTCAAATACACCTTTTTGTCAGCAAAAAGTCTCTTGGAAAAGAGTTGCCTCTAGAGTTTATTAAAACCATTGTGTTTCTCATCTAATATCAGAAATCCTGTTGATGCTTATTCATGCATCCCTGGCTTCAACAGCACACAAAACAGTAATACTTGTAAAAATAATTATATCAAATAATGACATAACAGAATTTGGCATTATCATATCTGCTGTTACCTGTCAAACTTCAGACATCTTTAGGATATTTTGGCCCAATGATTTGATGGCTTTACTGTGGAAGACTGCTGCCTTCATAGTCAACCTTGTAGAGGACCATGAAACCTTTGGTTATGCGAGATGACAAAATGACAGTTCAGTTAAGCTGTGAATAAGCAGAGAGACCGAATTTAGAACGAAGCAGCCAAAGTGTCACTTAACAAGTTTCAACCTATGGTTGCTTGCAAATCAAGCTATACGTGTTTTTATACCTTTTCATTTTATCTCCGATGAGTGAGGAGAAGATCAGTTTCCAGGAACTGGCTGTTCAAAAGAAATGGCTGGCCAAGGAAGGTAGCAGGCAGAAACTACTTTTCCCGGCTATCTGATATGGTTGGTTTAATTTATCAATGACTGGGTTCAAACGTTGCCACTAAACCACATATTTTCTGGTGTTTTTTTCCATAGTTTTCAATAACAATACTGATAATGACAAAATAACTTTTTGTGACTTACATAAGGAACTTTAGATAGATCTGACCTTTGTCAAGTAGCAAACAATTAACTCAGTCTCTATGAGGTGTCATAAGGTAGAGACCCAACAACTGAATCATCTGAAAACATTTAAAAACATGTCTTTTATTTGACCAAAGAAAGTTTTTTAAGAACCATATTTAAGATTACTAATAAAGAAGCCTTTGATAATCAGGAAAGAAACCCCAAAATAACATTAATTTATTGTAATTTGTCTGATATTGATCAGTAAATAATCAAACTAAAATAATTTAATCTTCACACATAATAAGACAAAACACCACACAGAAAGTAAATATTTGGTTTGTATTTCCCATACAGTAAAAATTAGTGTATTTCTTCTTTTAAGGTATTGAAATTTACCTGGAAAACCAGTGGGTCTGTTGTTTCTCAGCAGCATTACTCCCACTGGTTACCACATCAAAATTAGCCCTGGAGAGAAGAAATAGCAGACATGAAGCACTTTCCATACAAATAAAAAATGTCAAACTTTTAATTTACACCTTTGTCTAGGAGTTAAATGGGTTTATGGGACAATTAATGATCTGTTTTATTTTGCAGTTCTCTTTTGTAATGTGAAAGCAATGCCACTAAAGTGGCTAGGTGGAGGTGAATGAGAAATACATCTGACATTAGAAACACTTCATATTATTCTCCCTAAATAATCCATAATCCATGATAAGAAGTACACTCCTAAATTAGGTTTTCTGAATTAATATTCCAGAGTTACCTTCTCTCCATCAGCTGTTTATGGAATGAGATTCCTAATTTAAAAGCAGTGAATAAGCCAGTTGAGGTCTTCTGTTGCAGCATACAAACATCAATGAATCTATATTGGTCTATCTGAGATCTCACCTTATAATTTGGAAAATCTCAGTATTTTAACCTCTGTTTCATACAGAATGAGTTTTCTACTGTCGCTGTGTAAAATTCACCTTTAGTACAAATACATCAAACAGAAGATGGTAGACAAAACATGAAAATCACCTTCTTAATATAAAGAAATAAATGTTTTCATGCCTATCAATGGCTATGATTTTTCTCTCCAATGATTCATGTCTGCACTGGACAATATTTTTTGGCTACCGTAGATGTTTAAAGGACGTGAAAATGTTTCTGCTTATTGATTTCCCTTCATACTTAGCGGATAAATCAATAGGATGTGAAGATGAGGCTCCATTAAAATGATTTCTGGTGACATCATTTTTGCCTGAAAGTTTCCACAATAATGACCCTTGAGTTTCTCTGCAAGAGGTCATTCAAACAAAGGAACACAGTAAAATCATAGGTCTTGTCTGGGTTTAAGCTATAATTTCTTCTTTTAGGATGCTTTTATGTCTTAGTTAACATTTCTGCTATGATGTAGGTACAATTTGTTCAGATAAAAACAGAAAGCAGAAGAAAGGAGAAAAACAACACAAGTTCTTTATTTCACTGTGAATGTTAAATAACCCCAACTGACCTTGCCTCTCAAACATGTGAGTGCTGAAGTCTAATACAAGGAAGCCCATAATAAAAATGTCTGCCAGAAGGGCTATATATACACAGTGGTATAGAGATGCCAAATATGTACCATCCTTTGTGAAATTGTTGTGGAAGCTGCAATGATTACTGTAGAAGAGTACCTAATAGCAAAACTTTTGCAAGCTTTGTTGCCTGAAAGATTCTTAATCAGAAAAATCCCTGAAAACGGTGTGTTCACCAGACTGCACACAATCCACAAGATGAAGTTTTTGTGGTTAACACCATTTTATTATTGTCCCAATTGCCACAATAACTACCTCCTCAGAGACAAAGATCTCTTACTGCAAGGCACTGTAGAAAGAGAAAAGGAGGGTACACACACAAAAATTTCTACAACCTCTGTGTGTGACACAAGAGATGACAGGGGAGGTACTCAAGGGTGTAGAAGGATGCTACTCAGCCAAATAAAAAATTATGTCATGACCTATGTACTACTGAAATTAAGTTATAAGCTTTATGTTCAAAGAAAATTTGAAAAGTGACATGAAAGGTGATGGTGTGAGATGGCTTTGCGTTGCCTATTGACTTTCTTAGTCACCAGTGGACAATACCACTGTTCCTAGCAAGACACCTATTAGGGGCTGGGATTGAAGAACTATGCTTAGTCAAGTTTAGGTTAACCTCAGGTGACTACACATCCTTAAGCCACAAGACAAACTGGTAGAAATTTTATCTTTTAGCAGAAGAGAGACAGATGGAATTGAGATGTAGATCAGGTATTCATGTAGTCAAAGATGGTTTTGTTTGTGAGATTAAAAAGAGAATCCTGTGGAGAAAGGATGAGTGAATAAATAGTTTGGAGGAGTACTAGGAGAAAATTGAATCATCAGGAAGGGCAATATTTCAAGAAAAAGAGAATGGTGGCAGTATTGAAGGCAGCTGTCAGGTCGCAGAGATGAAGACAGAGTACAGGTTCTGGGACTTGGCTAAGAATAGGCCATTAAAAATTTTGGCATGAGTGCTTTGAATTGATCGAGTGCAAAGGATGCAAGGCAGAGCTAAGAGATCTGAGCATGGAATTGAAGGAATTGAAAACAGCACGGTAAATAAGAATAAAGATAAATGAGAACAGGAAGGCAAAATGCTCTCTACAGAAGCAAATGGGCGAAAGTGTGAGATTGTTTTTGATAGGAAATAGCAGAGCAGGATTGTATAATG
The DNA here is from genome assembly GCF_000690535.1 of Cariama cristata. Classification (NCBI taxonomy): domain Eukaryota; kingdom Metazoa; phylum Chordata; class Aves; order Cariamiformes; family Cariamidae; genus Cariama; species Cariama cristata. The sequence goes on along the minus strand of NW_009605457.1, from coordinate 199,889 downwards.
AAGATGGGAAAAATTAAAACTGTGGTATATAAGAAGCTTAGGACAAACATGACTGTGAATGAAAGAATGGTCAGCAGATGTGATGACATGCAATAAAGTGCAGAGGTTGGATGGAATTTTTAGTTAATGTCAAGAGAGAAGAAAGGAGAAATTAAAAATAAGCAAAAGAGGAATAAAGTTGTGTTACATGTTTGATAACTTATCTTCAAAGAAGCTATTAAGAATGTGTGAAGACAGCAGGCAGGATACAGAAGAATGGCAAAGATTTAAGTGTGTCGTGATGAAAACGTGATAAAAATCAGCTATGAGAGGGATGGGAGCAATCAAGAATTCATTGATGCTGGTAGACTACAGATAACAGAAAGCTCAAGTGACAGGACCTGATAGACTATAGAAAATGCATTGGGATTGTGGGGGGAAATTCAGAAACCAAATGATCTGGGAGAGTAGGACGTGGCAGACATCAATTGATTAAATTCTGTCCATGAGAATAGAAAAACAGCATGAAAATCTAGTCAGTGGAGACTAGAAGGGTTGGGGGAAATTGCCCCCAGTTGCTTCCAGGATGACCATGACCACAGTGCCTGTATAAACCAGAGGAAGTTTTGGTCTTCAGTGGCTTTGGCAAGCTCAAAGATCTCAGCAGGTCCCCAGTGATCATCCCCAGATGTCTAAATGACTTTTTTGTGCCTGTTATCTCCTCACATGTGACAGAAACAATGCAACTACTCTGGCTAATCCGATCTTTTTTCCTCCTTCTAATAGGAGAAATCGTCACCTGACATTTGTATAGTGGTGAGCAAACGTAGGAAAAAACACGAATATCCTCAAAGCACCTGGGTCATCTTATGAATAGAACTTCATTTGGCCTCTGGGTTGTTACAAAAGTGCAGTTTCTGTCAAATATGAGGGACTATTTTAAATAGCAACTTATTCTATTTTTCCAACCATGCAATTCACACTAAGTACTGAAGAAAATTATCATTAAAATCACTGCACGCAGATTAGTGATAAGCAGAAGTAAAAATATTAAAAATATTAAATGCATAGTTACACACAACAAAAAGATTGTAGGGTATTTGGTTTTGCTTTTGTTCCATAGTACATACTATGGAAGGCAGCTTCATGAGAAAGTGTTATCCCAAGAAACTAGGATCATCTCCTTCGGGGATAAAGATATTACAAAACCAATCATTGGAAGTCTTTTTAATATAACACTCAGTCTACATGGTTTTCCCTGGAAGAAGGGCAATATTGCTTTGAAAGATGGGGATCACCATCTCCTAGTTGGCACTTTGACACGCTGCCAGTGCCCTCCTATGGTAGAGTACTACTTTTGGATTATAGCAATGCAGAAACTCCTGGACAGGAAAATCTCACCAGCTGTGTACAAGAGCAGCCATTCCTGTATTGGCCGTCACCATGGGGTATAGTGTGGTGCTTCTGGAAACACTACCCTATCAGTATGTAAGAAACTCAGATCCATATGCTAATCAAGAAAACATTTGTAATGTAACCATATTTCCCTGCAGGGATCTTCCTAGTGTGCCGCACTGTGCGATTAACTGGCTGAACTAGTTAAGAGGTTTTCTTGTTTGTTCTCTATTTCCCCCTCCCCTCCCTCTGAAGAAGCTGGTATTGTCTAATCTAGCCTGGTAAATCCCATGCCCTTTATCTCTTGAGAGATCTGGTCTTACTCTGGGATCACATATTACATGAAAAACTTCTCTGAACATGTGACATTACCTCATACGCTTCGGTTATCCTGCTGCACCAAGGCTGAACCAGTGGCTCAGGGGTTATTCATTATTTTCATTCCTTCTGGATAATGTGTAAATGTAGGCACTAGATGAAGCAGACATCCACTGAAGAGATCTATATTTATTGAAAGGATCTATATTGTCAATTGAAGCAGAGAGGTACGTCTTGCAATAGAAGCCACTGTCCTACAGACTAGGCAAAGACCCCTGCCTCTGTGTGCCAAACTCCACGGCGACCATTGGGTTTCCAACATCTTGTCCAATATTTTGCTGATGCTGGCCTTCCTGTGAGATCACTGCTTACTGGGTTCTGTTTCTTCCTATCTGGACTCCTGTGATACCAGCTCTTCCCTCTGTGTATGCAATTGTAGATAGATTGCAGTCTATCACGTCTAAGCTGCTCTGAAGTAGTTAGACACTTGCAGAGATATCCCTGGTCTGGAGGTTTGCCACAGTCTTGGGAAAAAAGGCAACTCTAGGACAGCAAAACAGATGAATGATCTCTTTAAATCCTCTCCTTACAAGCTAAATGCTACAGTAGAGGTGTGTGAAGGGCTATTCTCCCCACCCTAAATTCCCAACCGGCCCAGTAGCCGGTGACCTTCACCAGCATTTTCCTATCACCGTGAAGTTTATAGGGTGCACAGTGTCGAATATAGTCTGTAGATCCTTTTGGGATCATGACTTCAGTTGTTAGAGAGGTGCCTACCCACTTCTGGGTCCTCAAATAACGCTACACCATCAAGTAGAGTTGAGTTAACAGAGAGTTGTGACGGAACAAGGCTGTTAATCTAGCATTTTGGCTTCCTCTGCTGTCACTCAGGCTGCAAATGGTGTTGCCATCTGCTTTCCTCTGTGTTCTCATCCAGGCTACGAGATGTGCCCTTGAGAGATTGAAAAAAAAAAGGAAAGAATAAAAAGGACTAGCTTGATTTCAGGTTGCAGCTTGAAGTTTGTGCCAGTCTTTGGCAGAACTCTGTTTGTAGGCAGCCATGGGGTGTTAAGACAAACGGCTGCTTTGCTATGGAATATATTTTCCAAGAAAAATGTTGGGATTTAGCCACGAGACTCTCATAGGCATAATGGGAATCATTCCGGAGGTTTTGAATGGTCTCCTTGCATTCTCAGAAGCACATTTCCTCCACTGACAGAA